>NW_011494944.1:445158-445738 GCF_000754665.1 Bison bison bison | reverse complement strand
AAAGTGCGGGCCTTGTTCACCGAAACTTGGTCTCACCATGTCGTTCTTTCTCTTACCTTCTGGCTGAATTATTCAGCCTCTTTTCTCCACTGAATTTTCTCACTGAGCTATCCTTATTTCAGCCTCTTTTCTCCACTGAATTTCCTCACTGAGCTATCCTTATTTCAGCCTCTTTTCTTCACTGAATTTTACTGGGCTACCCTCATTCTATTACTCTTTATATCCTTAATTAACATTTAATTAAGCAATTGTTTCCTGATCTTCGCCTACGCCGTCTCTCCTTCGAATACCCTGGATCAGCCAGGGCTGGTCCCCGGCAATTGAGAAGCTGAGATAAAATTTTAGCTAAATGAGTACTTCACATAAAAACCAAACTGTATTTCAAAAAATATCTCATAAACTACCAGCCAAGGAAGACCTTTAACGACTGGTCAATATCTCTAAACTCTGTAAAATTGCTTCTATTTATAAATATTCTAATTGAATAACTCTGTTCCTTAAGAATGAAAAAACTTAATAAAACTCTTCCAAGAAGCTTTCACACTGTCTCCCCAAGTGTACAGAACAACGCAGACTGTTT
>NW_011494944.1:440718-445036 GCF_000754665.1 Bison bison bison | reverse complement strand
TTTTTTTTTTTTTTTTTTTTAAGCATGCCTGTTCTAACTTGATACAGGTGAAAAAAACAGGAAACACAATAATTGTCTGTTATCTTAATTGCTTTTGGTATTATGTGGACTCCATCTCCTACTGAGCTCTTTCAGTGTAGGCAGAGAAAATGCCATCAGTTGACATACTGCCCAGTGGTATCACTTAACACTGACACCTTCCTCTTGCATTCTGTCCAACTCTGCACACTCAACAGGAGACAAGGGATTCTGAATGGAAATGCTGGCACAATCTGACGACTGCTGTCAGAGCTCACCAGTGTGAAGTCCATCGTTACTAATGATCATGCCATGAGCTGCTGGCAGGAAATTATTAATGATACTGTCTGAGATTTGCAAACCTCTGGCGTATCAATTAGCAGAAGTACACATTGTCAATTTTAACCTCCAGATTAAACATCCAGAGTAAAAGTGAATCTTAAATGAGGTGCATAGTGATTTTCTGGATGTTGTGAACATTTGGTATTGGTGTCTTGTTTGTTTCAGACTCATAATGACAGTGAAATGCCCCAAATTAGACTGCATCCTCAAATCCATTTTTGATGATTTACTGACTTTAAGGATACCAACAGGGTGATGTTAGAAGATTGGGTGGGGCCTAGGGTATGACAATGAAAGATGCTTATGATAATTTAAGAGATTCTCTCTCCCTTTTAGGAATTTAACTACAGATAATGACACTTAGATTTCATGATAACTGTGTTCAAATTGCTTCCTGATCTTTATGTTACCTACCACAACCATTTATGCATAGACTGAATACACACCTGCAGTTCCTCACTCTGTAAACATTCACTAAGTACCTTCTCTATTTCAGACACAGTCCTAGGTTTTGATAGGAAATAGGTATGTAAAGCAAAATTCTACATTGAGAATTTTATAATTGGGCTTTTGCTCTTTTCCCCCCACAAATTAATTAATTGAAACAACCAGCAATAAACAATCTCAATGGCTCCTCCTTCTTACCGTGGACTTATTTTTGTACACTAAATTAAAATTTTCAAGCCATAAACCCCTCCATTCTCAGCATGCTATGCTTTTGAATGGATTGTTGAGAGTTTACATTCCAAAGGTAATCTTTTGCTATTACAAGAAAAATAATTTAACATTATTTAAATTTACTTAACATTATAATTATGTGCAAAGTAATACACTAAGTCATTTGTACTCATCATTCATTCAGCAATCATTTTTGAGTATCTATCATATGCAAGATACAAAGGTGAACACAAAAGACAAGCTTGCTTCTTTAAGCTGTTTATAATCAGGTTGAGAAAGATATATTTATTCTAAAATAGTGACAAATAAGGTAGAGACAAGAGCTATAAAAAAAAAGAACTTCATTATGGATCAGAAGCGTTTACAATGTTAGATGAAAATCCTCCATTTTTCCATTCCAAATTAGCAGAAATATCATGTATTTCCCTCATACGATTTCCTCTCCCCTTATATTACCAAAAGAAAAGGAAAAAAAAAGATTTTATTCAGTTAAGAGGTAATAAAATCCATTTACTACAACTAAGTGTTTTTTGCTGGAAGCTGGTTAAATCTACTGCTACCTCCTCTACCTTTCTGACTCAATGGAATCATAAAGAGAATGGAGAAAGATAATCTTCAACAAGTCCTTTCAAGCATGCTCTTACCATTTTATTTTACTTTATGAAATTCTAAATATTGAAGCTGAAATCTACAGAAGTTCAGTCTTCATTCTGTTATATTTGTCTAATTTCTTTTGTCTCATTTTGTGGAGGAAAGGGGAGTTACCGTATCAAAATGTAATTACAATGATTACAGATTCCCAGATTATTATTTCAGTTTGACCCATCGAGAGTTTTAGAATATTTTGGTTGTCCGTCTTCAGTCTCAATGATGCCATATGATTGCTTTAAAGAGCCATTTCCTTCTCCAGGAGATCTTCTTGGTACACAGAAGGCAGAAAGTGAAGTGAAGTCGCTCAGTCGTGTCCGACTCTTTGCGACCCCGTGGACTGTAGCCTACCAGGCTTCTCCGTCCATGGGATTCTCCAAGCAAGAATACTGGAGTGGGTTACCATTTCCTTCTCCAAGGGATCTTCCCAACCCAGGGATCGAACCCAGGTCTCCTGCATTGGAGGCAGACGCTTTAACCTCTGAGCAGAAGTATATTGTTATTGTTATACATTGTTAGAAATTGAATTATGAATTACTGACCTGGAGTCCTACTTTCTCTTGCAAAAAAAAAAATGCACAAAAACACACACAAGCACATTTTTTGTTTTCCTGAGAAGGATAAGAGAAGAAGCACAGTATTTTAGTACTTAATAACTTGGGATTTTTAATCAGAAAACCCTTAGTTCAAATCCTAGCTGTTTGCTATCTCCATTTAGCATCCATGTTCCCCATTTTTCCTGCATTATAATATGAAAATAAAATACAACTCTCAACTTTTAGGTTTTGACTTTTTTTTTTTTAAGTTGACATTTGTGAGGAAGAGAAATCTGCATTGAACAAGCCATGGCAAAATCACCCAAATTGTTAAGGAACTTTGAACTTAATCTTTGATTCTAAACTATCACGAACCACCATGATAGATTAGACTTCCAAGGAACTTCACTAATAAAACATGCTTGTATCCTCCTGCCAACTTTAAAAATAACAGCTGAGAGATATCCCTAAGAGGTTGCACAAGCTTTTCACAAGCATACTACTCCATCAGAAGGCAGAAGCAAGGTAAAAAAAAAGCTGAGTCTAATTCATTAGAGGCCCTTCCAACTTGAAATAACTATAACTGACAATGAGCCTGGAGAATCCTTCAATATATTACATATTTTTTCAAGAATACATGACCAAAGCCTTTGCAATACTAAGAGAGGAACGTGAGAACTGAAGGAGATTCCTTAGAAGAAGAAAAAAGAAGGAAGAAGAGAGTAAAAGTAACTTCTAGTGACCAAAAAAACTGGTAACTGGGCTATAAAGCAGAAAGGAACCTCCTTCAGCTCTGGGAGTGAGCATCTCAGCTGTGAAGAATACCCAGAAGAGTCTCCAGTATTTTGTTCTTGCTCATGCTCAGTCACTCAATTGTGTCCTATTCTTTGGGCGGTAGCCCACCCGGCTCCTCTGTCCATGAGATTGTTTTCAGGCAAGAATACTGGGGTGGACTGCCATTTCCTCCTCCAGGAGTTCTTCCTATCAAGAGATAGGAAGATCAACCCATATCTCTTGCATCTCCTGCACTGAAGGCAGATTGTTTACTACTGAGCCATTGTGAAAGCCCCTCCAGTATTTTACTACTACTTAATTTTTTATCTAATCAAAGGGACAGACCTTATTCCTCCTTCATTTGAAGAGAATTGCACCAAAGTAAAACTGCAACAAAGCCTAGATCCTCATCAACTGCATATGAGATTGACTCAGATCTCATTCTAGCTGCCTGGCAGAAAACTGTGCCTTTTATTTATACATGATGTGGCATAAATGAAGATTATAATACATAGGAAAAAATGTAGCAACTCTTTAAGAGACTAAAAATCAACAGAATCAGGATAAGAAATTATTCAGATATTGGAATGGTAAGAGAAAGTATAAAGTAGTTGTAATAAAGACATAAAAAACTTGTCCAAAAATATTAACTTTCAGCCAAAGAGGAAAACTATAAAACAGTTGTAAATAGAAGTATCAGGAGTAAAACTATCACATGAAACATGAGGAATGAAAAAATCTGTCAACCAAAAGTTCTATATCCAATAAAATTATCTTTAAAATGAGGAAAACAAAATAATGATATCTTCAAACAGACAATGAGATAATGCGTTTTCACACTTACTCCTCAGGATATGCACACAGAAGTTCTTCACAATGAAGAGAAATGATGGTTGATGGAGTTTGGGATCTGTAGGAAAGAATGCAGAACATTAAATATATCTAGGCAAACATGAACAAGAACATTGGCTGTTAAATGCAAAACACTATATATGTTTTGTGACATATATATAAGTAAAACTTAAGACAACCGAAACATGGGGGTAGGGAATAAACAGCATTTTATAAGTAAATGTCTTTACATGGATCATGTAGTAGCATATTTGAGGGCAGAATATGACAGTTTAAAGATTCATATTGTATTTTCTCCAGCACTGATGAAACAGGAATACACTCAGGTATAACTGCCTATGTGTATGTGCACTTTATATATATATTATATATATTACATATTATATATATATAGCAAATATATAACATATATAATATATTATAATATTATATTATACATCATAATTATATATTATAATATGATATATAAT
>NW_011494944.1:439387-439573 GCF_000754665.1 Bison bison bison | reverse complement strand
TTTATATAATTATATGTAATATTATATATAATTATATATAATACATAGTAAATATATATGATTATAATATTAATATAACAATATATTAATACTACATGTTAATTATTATTAATATAATGTGTAATATACACTATTATATATAATATAATATATATAATATCATTTATATTGTATATTATAATTAAT
>NW_011494944.1:416175-439287 GCF_000754665.1 Bison bison bison | reverse complement strand
ATTATATTATAAATAATATTATATTATAAATTATTATCATTATTATAATTATTATTATATATATTATATATATAAGACCAGGGGACTTAAGACCTCTTGGGTCAAGAGCCCTGTTCCTTGGAACCACTTCACTTTTATTTAGTGTCCTGCCAAGCAGAAAATACCTGTTGTGTTACGATGAAGTCAGTCTCCTGTGTCCCCGGTCACATCTCCCACTTTATTGATTACTTAACTATCTTTGTTATTTTCTTGTACAAGGGCTATCACCTAGCTGGAGGTCATAGTGTGTGCACAAGCAGTGGTCTGAACTTGCACTGACCTGGCGTTCCAAGGTCCACATTATGTTTTTCCTTAGCTTAGCAGGGCGTGACAACCCCAACTGATCAACCCAATGTACTTTTATTTGGGTTATGCTGTATTGCTATATTTTGCTTTTATACTTTTCCCATGGTGATTTTCTCATGGCTTAGCCAGAGCAACAGGCTGTTGACTACTAACCCCTGCACCAAGGTACATGTACTATTGTCTTGCTTGTCTATTTAAAATTGGTATGATTTCTACTCTAAGTGTCTTTTCATATAGATTACTGTGGATAGAGTAGAATATATAAATAAATAACTTCTAATAGAAGTTTTTCACATTGATTTCAAGATATAAAACCTCTGCTATACTCAAAAACTCTAGAGAGGTATGAGACCACTGTACCACCATCTCAGCAAATTTTGTTGCCTCCTGGCAATTTCTAGAGGGATGAAATCCAGTTATTTTAACTGAAGTCATCACTTGCATCCCAAACATTTTTTCAGTTACCCTTTGGTCAATAAAGCCTTAAAGTAGCCAAGAAATCATTTCCATCTCATAAGACTCATTTACTCCCATAACCAATGAGAATTCATTTACTTCCACAAACAGTCTGATCTTTAAAAATAAAAAAAGTTGATTTTATATCCAGAACACTACCGCTAGAAGTTAGAGCAGTATGATTTCACAGGGTCTGTCCTCAGAAACTATGATTAAACAGATTTATAGTAAGAGCACAAGAAACCACATTTGCAATAGCTGTCTATAAATTACATTTGATGGCTAGAAAATGTTCTCCTAAAGCTAGATTAATTATAAAACCACTGATAATAACTATTTTGGCTTACTTGGTTTGTTGTTTCTAAGCTAAAGCATTTTTGTTCATTCTGTATTATTGGAAGAAAAATATGAATATACTCTAGTGAATAGCTGAGTAGAGGTCACCTACATTGTGAATACACCTCAGAATGCCTGGTATATCAATAAAGGGTTGGCACTGATATTCTCTTTCGTATATAAAAACTGAAACTAAAGAGAGCAATATTCAAGGTAAGCATATATTGTTGAAATATTAAAGAAAATGAATGTTCTTTCATTATTATACTATGAGTCCCAACACCCTGCTCTCCTGAATATGAAACCATCTTTTGGCTCATTGATGAGAAGCCAGAGATTTTAGGGTGGAGAGAAGCAAAAAGATATGAAATCTGTTTCTGTAACAAGGTTCTGTATCTGTTTCTGTAACAAGGTTCAGATGATTCTGAAACTATAACAGGGCTTTCTACAGAGTTTAAGATTGAGTATAAACTTAAGCAATACACCACTACAATAAACAAGAGATAACTCAAAGCAAAACTTTAAATTTTATTTCATTGTTAAAACTGGAGACAGATAACTCACTGACAAGAATACAAAGATAGTCACTATGTATATAAAAAGTGGTTCAAGATCATTAATTAACAAGTAAACCATACAACATCACCGTAATCCACGTCTATGCCCCAACCACTGATGCCAAAGAAGCTGAAGTTGAGCAGTTCTATGAAAAGAACGACGCCTTCTGGAGTTAATACTAAAAAAAAAAAAAAAAGTCCTTTTTATCATAGGGGACTGGAATGCAAAAGTAGGAATTCAAGAGATACCTAGAATAACAGGCAAGAATAGTCTTGGGATACAAAATGAAGAAGGATGAAGGCTAACAGAGTTTTGCCAAGATAACACAATGGTCATAGCAAACATCCTTTCCAACAACTCAAGAGACAGCTCTACATGTGAACATCACCAGATGGTCAATTCTGAAACCAGATTGATCATGTTCTTTGCTGTAGAAAATGGAGAAGCTCTATAGAGTCAGAAAAAATAAGAACTGAAGTTGATTGTGGCTCAGATCATGAGCTCCTTATTGGAAAATTCAGGTTTAAATTGAAGACAGTAGGGAAAACAACTAGGTCATCCAGCTATGACCTAATCAATCCCTTATGATTATACAGTGGAGGTAACAAATAGATTCAAGGGATTAGATTTGGTAGAGAGAACTGTTAACAGAAAAACTGTGGACAGAAGTTTATAACATTTTTCAGGAGACAGTGACCAAAACCATCCCCCCAAAAAAAGAAAAGCAAAAAGGCAAAGTGGTTATCTGAAGAGGCTTTGCAAATAACTGAGTAAAGAAGAGAGGCAAAAGGCAAGGAAGAAAGGGAAAGATATATTCAACTGAACGCAAAGTTTCAGAGAACAGCAAAGAGGTTATCTGAAGGGGTTTTGCAAATAACTGAGTAAAGAAGAGAGGCAAAAGGCAAGGAAGAAAGGGAAAGATATATTCAACTGAATGCAAAGTTCCAGAGAACAGCAAAGAAAGATAAGAAGGCCTTCTTAAATGAACATGCAAGAAATAAAGGTAATCAGTACAATGAAAAAGGCTAGAGATCTCTTCAAGAAAACTGGAGATATTAAGGGAATATTTCACGTGAGGTTGGACATAATAAAAGAAAGAAATGGTAAGGAATTAATAGAAGCAGAAGAGGTTAAGAAGAGATAGCAAGAATACACAGAAAACTATACAAATAAAGGTCTTAATGACCAAGATAACCACAATGGTGGGGTCATTCACTTGGAGCTGGATATTCTAGAGTGTGAAGCCAAGTGAGCCTTAGAGAAGCATTATTTAAAAAAAGATAGTGGAGGTGACAGAATTCTAGCTGAGCTATTTCAAACCCTAAAAGATGATGCTGTTAAAGTACTGTGCTCAATATGTCATCAAAATCGGAAAACTCAGCAGTGGCCACAGGACTGTAAAAGTTTTCATTCCAATCCCAAGGAAGGGCAATGCTAAAGAATGTTCAGACTACTATACAATCGTATTCATTTCACATGCTAGCAAGGTTATGCTCAAAATCATCCAAGCTAGGCTTCAGAAATATATGAACCGAGAACTTCCAGATGTAAAAGCTGGATTTCAAAGAAGCAGAGGATCAGAAATCAAACTGCCGACATTCGTTGAATCATGGAGGAAGTAACAGAGTTCCAGAAAAACTACGTTCAGCATCTACTTCTGCTGCATTGACAATGCTTCTGCTTCATAGACAATGCTAAAGCCTTTGATACTGTGTGGATCACAGCAAACTGTGGAAAATTCCTCAAGAGATAAGAGTACCAGATCATCTTACCTGTCTCCCAAGAAACATGTATGTGCATCAAGAACTAACAGTTGGAAATGGGCATGGAACAACTGACTGGTTCAAAATTGGGAAAAGAGTACAACAAGGCTGTATATTGTCACCATTCTTATTTAATTCATATGCAGAGTGCAAGTGCACAAAAAGTTGCTTCAGTCCTATCCAACTCTTTGTGACCCTATGGACTGCAGCCCACCATGCTCCTCTGTCCATGGAATTCTCCAAGCAAGAATACTGGAGTGAGTTGTCATACCCTCTTCCAAGGGTTCTTCCCAACCCAGAGATCAAACCTGCATCTTCTGTGGCTCGTGCATTTTAGGCAGATTCTTGACTACTGAGCCACTAGGGAAGCCCCCATATGCATAGTACATCATGTGAAATGCTGGGCTGGATGAATCACAAGCTGAAATAAAAATTGCTGGAAGAAATACCAAGGACCTTAGATATGCAAATGATATCATTCTAATGGTAGAAAGTGAAGAGGAGCTAAAAAGCTTCTTGATGAGGGTCAAAGAGGAAAGCAAAAAAGCTGGTGTAAACCTTAACCTTCAAAAAATTAAGATGATGACCTCCAGTCCCATCACTTCATGACAAATAGGAGGGGAAAAAAAGTGGAAGCAGTGGCAGATTATAATTTCCTGGGCTCTAAAATCATTGTAGATGGCAACTACAGCCATGACATTCAAAGATGTTTGCTCCTTGGACAAATCTAAGGAACATATTTTTTAAAAGAGACAAAAAGGTCTATATAGTCAAAGCTACAGTTTTCCAGTGGTCATTTACATTCAGGAGAGTTGGACCATAAAAGAAGGGTCAGCACTCAAGAATTGATGCTTTCAAACTATGGTGCTTGAGAAGACTCTCGAGAGTCTCTTGGACTGCAAGAAGATCAAACTAGTCAATCCTAAAAGAAACCAACTCTGAATGTTCATTGAAAGGACTGATGCTAAAGCTATAGCTCCAATACTTTCAACCTTATGGGAAGAGCTGACTCATTAGAAAAGATCTTGGTGCTGAGAAAGATTGAAAGCAAAAGGAAAAGGGTCCAGAGTGGATGAGATGTTAAATAGCATCACCAAATCAATGGACACAATCTTGATCAAACTCCAGGACATAATGGAGGACACTGGAGCCTGGTTTGCTGTATTCCATGGGGTCACAAAGAATTGGATATACCTTTACGACTAAACAACAATAACAAAATATAAATGACTGCAATGAGATCTCATTGTATACCTATCAGAATGGCTAGAACTAAAAAGTATGGTAATACCAAATGCTGGTGAACAATTGGTGACTGAATCACTTCTACATTACTAGTGGGAATATAAAGTACTACAGTTGCTGTGGTAGTTTGGCAGTTGCTTATGTAACTAATAATGCAATTATCATATTACCCAGCAAATGCATTCTTGGGCATTCATCCAAGATAAACAGAAATTTATGCTCACACAAACATTTATGCATGAACGTTCAGAGTAGCTTTTTTTTTAATAACCAAAAACAGGAAACAAGTCACAAGTCCCTCAGCAGGTGAATTTTTATTCAAGCAGCAGAGCATCCATACCATGGAGTGCTACTCAGCAATAAAAAAGAACAAACTACTGATATGTGCAAGAGTTTGGATAAATCTCTAGGGAATTATATGAAATGAAAAAAAAAAAAGTCAACATCAAAAGCTTATGTACTCTTTGATTCCACTTATAAATGATTAATGACACCATTTGTAAAGAGCACATTTTTTGTTGTTAGGAGTTGGAGATGAAAGAGATGTAGGAGAGAAGTTGATGACTTCATAAAAGGAAAACACAAGAAACACTGTGGCGATGGAACTGTTAATATCTTGACTATAATGATGAATACATTGTATAGAACTATACACACACATTTTGTATACAAGTAAAACTTAGAAAATCTGCATAAAATTATTTGATATCAATGACAAAATTAAGAAAGGAGTGCATCAAGATTGTATATTGTGACCCTGCTTATTTAACTTATATTCAGAGTACATCATGAGAAATGCCAGGCTCTATGAAGCACAAGCTGGGATCAAGATTGCTGTGAGAAATATCAATAACCTCAGATATGCAGATGACACCACCCTTATGGAATAAAGCAAATAAGAACTAAAGAGCCCCTTGATGAAGGTGAAAGAGGAGAGTGAAAAAGCTGACTTAAAACTCAACATTCAAAAACTAAGATCATGGCATCTGGTCCCATCAGTTCATGGCAAATAGAAGGGGAAACATGGAAACAGTGTCAGGCTTTATTTTCTGGGGCTCCAAAATCTCTGCAGATGGTGATTGCAGCAATGAAATTAAAAGATGCTTACTCCTTGGAAGAATGTTGTGACAAACCTAAACAGTGTATTAAAAAGTAGAGATGTTACTTTGCCAACAAAAGTCTGTCTAGTCAAAGCTATGGTTTTTCCAGTAGTCATGTATGGGTATGAGAGTTGGACATAAAGAAGGCTGAGCAGTGAAGAATTGATGCTTTTGAAATATGGTGTTGGAGAAGACTCTTAAGAGTCCCTTGAACTGCAAAGAGATCCAACCAGTCCATCCTAAAGGAGATCAGTCCTGGGTGTTCATTGCAAGGACGGATGCTGAAGCTGAAGCTCCAATATTTTGGCCACCTGATTCGAAAAGTTGACTCATTAAAAAAGACCCTGATGCTGGAAAAAGTTAAAGGCAGGAGGAGGAGGGGACGACAGAGGACAAGATGGTTAGATGGCATCACCGACTCAATTGACAAGAGTTTGAGCAAGCTCCAGGGGATGGGGAAGGATAGGGAAGCCTGGCATGCTACAGTCCATGGGGTCATAAACAGTCGGACATTATTGAGTGACTGAACAACAACATGTAATCACAAAATCCTGGTTGTGACATTATAGTACACTCTTCATGTGATTATACATTTTTTCAAATAAATTCAGTTAAAATTAAAATCATAATAATTCAAATATATTTCCTAGATTTAAAAGACAGACATTTTTTGTTTATGATGGCAATCTGTGCTCATGCTCAGACACCTCAATCATGTCTGATTCCTTGTGACCCCATGAACAGTAGCCCACCAGGCGTCTCTGTTCATGATATTTTCCAGGCAAGAATACTGGAGTGATGCCATGCCCTCCTCCAGGGGATCTTCCTGACCCAGGGATTGAACCCGCTTCTGCCATGCCTCTTACACTGCTGGCAGATTCTTTACCACTGAGCCATTGGTAATCTGAGTTCTTCTCAAATTGAATGAAAATTAACCTAACACAATATTTCATCAGTATGAAATTTCAGAACTCAGTACAAACAAAATACATTCCAATTATATAATTTCATACAAAGGATCATAAATAAGAATGGCAATGAAGTAATAGCAGTATTAAAAGCTGGAACATAATGGACTATGCCTTCAGTATTCCATGGGAACACTGTTTTCAGCCTTACATTTTAATATTCAACCAACCTCCCTTTATATGTTTGGCGTATACAATATCAACAAATAATGTCATGTGTTTGGGGAGGGTATGTAGAGTTCTTTTCAAATATATAAATTTTCAGAAATTTGCCACCCAATGACTTTGTCATAGCATCATATTAGAGAATGTTTTACATCATAATAAAGAAATAATTGAGAATAAAGAAGTCTTGGGCTTCAGAAAACAGGCAACTCAGATAGAAAACAGAACAGAACAATTTCCAGAATAAGCTTGAAGAAACATCTATATGACAACTCTGTATCTGCGTAGGAAGCCACTGTGTAAGGTTCAAATGGTCAGAGGGCTCTGGGATAAACATCTTAAAAAGAAATAAATAAATAATGAATTATCTAATTTATCAGCACATATTAAAGGAAGTTTAACAAAACTGAGATAGACATTTCTATCTAGACATGGATTAAATTTAGGATATGGACACAAAAAACTACGTAAGTGGAAACATAAAAGGCCATTGTAACCAAGACACAAAATGCTGTAGGGGAAGTGAAAGTCACTCAGCCCTGTCTGATTCTTTGTGACCCCATGGACTATACAGTCCATGGAATTCTCCAGGCCAGAAGACTGGAGTGTAGCCTTTCCCTTCTCCAGGGGATATTCCCAACCCAGGGATCGAACCCAGGTCTCTCGCATTGCAGGTGGATTCTTTACCAGCTGAGCAACAGGAGAAGCCTCAGCAATCATAGGATACTGCATGGCACAGACCTGCATATTTTTTCTTTGGAAATAGCATAATGAAACTGCATAGTGATTAAATACATGATACAGTGACAGAGGGAAGATGAGTATAAGAGAGTGTGTGTGAGTAGTTCAGGAACGCTAAATCCTAGTCTTCCATAGGATAAAAAAAAATCAATATCTAATATTTATAAGTTAAAGATCAGTTCAGTTCAGTTCAGTTCAGTGGCTCAGTTGTGTCCGACTCTTTGTGACCCCATGAAGCACAGCACACCAGGCCTCCCTGTCCGTCACCAACTCCCAGAGTTCACCCAAACCCATGTCCGTTGAGTTAATGATGCCATTCAACCATCTCATCCTCTGTCCTCCCCTTCTCCTCCTGCCCTCAATCTTTCCGAGCATCAGAGTCTTTTCAAATGAGTCAGCTCTTCACATCAGGTGGCCAAAGCTTTAGCATCAGTCCTTCCAATGAACACCCAGGACTGATCACCTTTCGGATGGACTGGTTAGATCTCCTGGCAGTCCAAGGGACTCTAGAAATGTAAAAATATTGTTCAAAGATTTGAAGGGATACAAAAATAAACCATGAGATTTGAAAATGATTGCTTCTGGGGCAAAGAAAAGAGTAAAGGAAGGAAACATAGGTCAGTATAGATTTATTAAAATATCATATAATTATTTGATAATTCATATATTCTGAAATCCATATATCTATATCTATACATATACACACACACATATATATACACACACATATTTAGATATTAACATATACAGATATACATACCAATATTTATATGTCTTAAAAATTTCAATTCATTCTAAGAATATTTTAAACTCATCAGAAATTAACTTGTCTTACATACAGCTTTATGAATTTCACATTTTAGTTGTAACTTTAAGAACATAATACTAAAAGAATTTACTTTCCCTTAAAAAGAAAAATGGTTTTAAAGTTACTGAAACACTTCAAAAAGGATGTCTTTTAAAAAAAAAAAGTCTATTACCAAAGAAAATATAACAGAATTAAGTGATTTTGACCAAAATGGATGAAATTTAATATAAGATAAATGGAGTTATACACATAATAAACCACTTATAAAATACTGAAAAGAGCATGCCTTATGGAAAAATGTTATGAAAAATTTACCTTCCCTATTTCACAATTAGCAGGATTACGGATGGTACTGAGAGTTTCCATTTTGAAGCTGTGTCCTGCAATGTTCACTATAGCATTCAAATAAAAACTAACATTGAAGATATCATTCATCATCAAGGAATTTAAGAAGTATTTCTGAGGCTATTTATAATATTTTGATCTTATATACATAGAGAAATTTCATTTTAGGAGACTAGAGAGAAATATATCTGAATTAAAGCTAATAACTATATATTTTAACATCATCTTTAAATATTATAAAGGTATCAGATATTCATAAAATTTAAAATATGGTTACATTTTTCAAGCAACTATATTTTAAGGGGTTTTATTAGGCAAAAGGATCTTTACAACATATAACTGCCACAATCAATGTTTTCTTTTTTTGTTTTTTGATAATACTTCTAAAAATAAACTACCTAAAATGCATGGAAATTTTTAAATCATAGTGAAATTAGTATAATCAATAGCATAAACAAACAAACAAACCAAAAAAAAAAAAAACACAGAACATGTATATCTCTGCTAACAATAGAGCCGCTGCTGCCAAGTCGCTTCAATCGTGTCCAACTCTGTGCGACCCCATGGACTGTAGCCTACCAGGCTTCTCTGTCCATGGGATTCTCCAGGCAAGAACACTGGAGTGGGTTGCCATTTCCTTCTCCAATGCATGAAAGTGGAAAGTGAAAGTGAAATCACTCAGTCCTGTCTGACTCTTAGCAACCCCATGGACTGCAGCCTACCAGGCTCCTCCATCCATGGGATTTTCCGGGCAACAGTACTGGAGTGGGGTGCCATTGCCTTATCCCAACAATAGAGCATTTGGTATCAAATCTATCCTCATATCAAAAACAACTAAAAATAATTGGAAAAGTATGTAAAAAGTTGCAGACATTGCAAACCATGCAGTTTTCACAGAAACAGAACACCAACTGTAAAATTTGTATGGAACCACAAAAGACCATGAATGGCCGAAACAATCATGAGAAAGAACAAAGCTAGAGGTATCACATTCCCTGATTTCAAACTATATTAGAAAGCTATAGTTATCAAAATAGTACAATATTGGAATAAAAACTGACACATAGATCGATGGAACAGAATAGAAAGCTCAGAAATAAACCAGACTACATGGTCAATTAACTAACAACAAAGGACCCAAGAATATACAATGAGAAAAGGACAGTCTCTTCAGTAAATATAGTTGGGAAACCTTCCAAATATAGTTGGAAACAAACCTGTAGTTGGGAAACCTATGAAAAAGAAAAGAAATTAGACTACATTATACTACAAACAAAAATTAACTAAAACTGAACTAAAGGCTTGAATGTAAGGCCTGAAACCATGAAGTTCCTAGAAGAAAATGTAGATTAAAATGTCCTTAACATAGGTTTTAGCGACAAGGTTTGGAATCTGACACCAAAAACAAAAGCAGCAAAAACATAAATAAACAAGTGGAACTATATCAAACTAAAAATCTGTTGCACAGCAAAAGAAATCATGAAAAAAAAAGAAAAGGCAACCTAAAAAAAATGAGAGAAAATATTTGCAAATCATGTCTGATAAGGGATTAATATCTAAATTATATAAAGAACTGAAAGAACTCAATAGCAAAACAACAATCTGGTTTTAAAAAATGGTGCAGAGTACATGAATGAACATTTTTCTAAAAATATACAGATAGCCAATCAGCACATTTAAAATGCTCAACATGTCTAATCATCAGAGAAATGCAACTCAAGACCACAATGAGATACCAAATCACACTTGTCAGAATTATCAAAAAAGATAACAAATAACAAGTATTGGAGAGGTTACGCAGCAAAGGGAACACTTGAACACTGTTGCTGGGAATGTAAATTGATAGAGCCACCATGAAAAATACTATGGAGTTTCCTCAAAAAATTAAAAATAGAATTATAATATAATATAACATTCCAACTCTGGGTGGTTATCCAAAGAGAACAAAAACACTAATTTTAAAATATATGTGCACCTCTATGTTCACTGTAGCATTATTTACAACAGCCAAGATATGGAAACAACCTAAATGCCCACTGTTGAATAAATGAATAACAAAGGCGAAATACTACTGAGCCATAAAAACAAATGGAATCTTGCCATTTGTGAAAACATGCATGGACTTTGAGGGAATTACGCTAAGTGAAATAAATCAGACAGAGAAAGACATATACTATGTGATTTCACTTATGTGTAGACTCTAAAATAATAGAAAAGAAAAACAAACAAAATAACAGGAGCAAAACACAATCTCACAGATACAGAGAAAAGACTGGTAGTTGCCAGAGGGGAGGCAGATGGGGCTTGGTAAGATGGGTGAAGCAGGTCAAAAGGTATGAACTTCCAGGTACAAAACAAATAAGCCATGAAGATGTAAGATGTAGCATGGTGTCTAATTAACAATATTGTATTACATATTTGAAAGTTGCTAAGAGAGTAAATCTTAAAAATTCTCATAAGAAAAAATTGTAACTCTGTATGGTAGTGGATGGTAACTGGACTTATTGTGGTGATCATTTTTCAGTGTACAACAATATGAAATCATCATTTTGTATATCTAAAACCGATAAAGTATAATATGTCAATTATATCTCAATTTTTAAAATTATTAAATTATATCATTTCACAGGTGATAGAATGATACTCTTTTCCTTAAGCATGTCTCTCACAGTCATTGAAATGCCACCATTAGGCATTTAAAATGGGGGAAAAAAACATGTATGGAATATTAATTTAAAGATTGTACATTGGTGTAAATTATTTTTCATATAGGTAAAAATAGGATCATGATGAGTACCAATAGGAAAGAACAAATTATGCAAATATAAGTAGAAAATTCCCTAAACAAGATGCCCTGGTTCCCAGTAATATGATAAAAGACCAACATAGACACTCACTTTTAATATTTGTAAGAGTAATCTAGAATATCAGAAACAGAGAAGGATGAAAAGTTCAAGGTATTCTCAGGCCAGATTGAAGAGAATTGTTCATATTTTTGTACAGGTGTTGATACCAAAATTTCTGTAGTTCCAACTAAAAATATACCCAAGAATGGAGAATTTAGAATTTCAGAAATAAGAGAAGTGAAGTTCTTCTATGAAGATGTACAAGACCTTCTAGAACTAACAAGAAAAAGGACAACCTGTTCATCATAGGGGGTTGGAATGCAAAAGTAGGAAGTTAAAAGATAACAGGAGAAACAGGCAAGTTTAGCCTGGGACTACAAAATGAAGCAGGGCAAAGGCTAACAGTTTTGCCAAGAGAACATACAGGTCATAACAAACACCCCTTTCCGACATCACAAGAGATGTCTCTACACATGGACGTCAGCAGATAATCAATACTGAAAACATCATTTCACATGCTAGCAAAGTAATGCTCTAAATTCTCCAAGCCAACCTTCAACAGTATACGAATTGTGAACTTCCAGATGTTCAAGCTGGATTTAGAAAAGGCAGAGGAACCAGAGATCAAATTGCCAACCCCAGAGGGATGGTACAGGGAGGGAGGAGAGAGGAGGGTTCAGGATGGGGAACACGTGTATACCTGTGGCGGATTCATGTTGATATATGGCAAAACCAATACAATATTGTAAAGTTAAAAAAAAAAAAAGTGAGAGAGCTCCAGAAAAACATCTACTTCTGCTTTATTGACTATGACAAAGCCTTTGACTGTGTGGCTCACAACAAACTGGAAAATTCTTAAAGAGATGGGAATACCAGACCACCTGACCTGTTTCCTGAGAAATCTGTATGCAGGTCAGGAAGCAACAGTTAGAACTGGACATGGAACTACAGACTGGCTCAAAATAGGAAAAGGAATATGCCAAGGCTGTATATTGTCACCTTGCTTATTTAACTTATACACAGAATACATCATGAGAAATGCTGGACTGGATGAAGCACAAACTAGAATCAAGATTGCTGGGAGAAATATCAATAACCTCAGATATGCAAATAACACCACCCTTACGGCAGAAAGCAAAGAAGAACTAAACAGCCTCTTGATGAAAGTGAAAGAGGAAAGTGAAAAAGTTGGCTTATAGCTCAACATTCAGAAAACTAAGATCATGGCATCCAGTCATGGCAAATAGATGGGGAAACAATGCAAACAGTGACAGACTTTATTTTGGGAGCTCCAAAATCACTGCGGAGAAGGCAATGGCACCCCACTCCAGTACTTTTGCCTGGAAAATCCTATAGATGGAGGAGCCTGATAGGCTGCAATCCATGGGGTCGCTAAGAGTTGGATATGACTGAGTGACTTCACTTTCAATTTTCACTTTCATGCATTGAAGAAGGAAATGGAAACCCACTCCGGTGTTCTTGCTTGGAGAATCCCAGAGACGGGGGAACCTGGTGGGCTGCCGTCTATGGGGTCGCACAGAGTTGGACACGACTGAAATGACTTAGCAGCAGCAGCAGCAAAATCACTGCAGATGGTGACTGCAGCCATGAAATTAAAAGGCGATTGTTCCTTGGAAGAAAAGTCATGACCAACCCAGACAGCATATTAAAAAGCAGAGACATTACTTTGCCAACAAAGATCCATCTAGTCAAAGCTATGGTTTTACTAGTAGTCATGTGTGGATGTGAGAGTTGGACTATAAAGAACACTGAGTGCTGAAGAATTGATGCTTTTGAACCATGGTGTTGGAGAAGACTCTTAAGAGTCCCTTGGAGAGGAAGGAGATTCAACCAGTCCGTCCTAAAGGAAATCAATCTTGAATATTCACTGGAAGGACCAGTAATGAAGCTGAAGCTCCAGTACTTTGGTCACCTGGTGTGAAGAGCTGACTCACTGGAGAAGACCCTGATGTTGGGAAAGACTGAAGGCAAAAGGAGAAGAGTATGGCAGAGGATGAGATGGTTAGATAACATCACCAACTCAGTGGACATGAATTTGATCAAACTCTATGAGATAGTGAAGGACAGGGAAACTTGGTATCCTATAGGCCATGGAGTCACAAAGAGTCGGATACAACTTAGCGACTGAATAGCAATAACAACAAGAAGCAAGGTTATATGTTTTTCCTCTGTTTTGTTTTTGCTTCCTCTCCAAGAAGAATGCTAAAGAATATCTATAATTAGTGAGAAACTGTTCATATTTCCTTTTTCCATCAAAGTGGCCTGGAATGGGAAAGAAACTGCAAGAGAAACAACCATGTCTGAAACAAAGTGAGCGAACACACTGAACTTGTATTGCAACTTATTATGCTTTGCCATGACAGACACTGTTAATCCATCTCTGCAGTGGTTCCTGTTTGACTCCTGTTCAGTGACACAATTCTTACCAACACATTGACCATGAAGCATCTACCAATGAGGGATGTTGGTGCCCAAGAGATTAAATAATTTGACTTCAGCTTACATTTAATTATAAAGCTGGAATGTAACAAAAGTGTATTCCTGTTGTTGGCAATAAAGTTTAGTCATCATTGTACTTCTTTCACGTCCACCATCAAAGAAATAAGTTCATGTGGACCTAAAAATGCCAGTATTCTCTTCCTTGCTTTATATTAACAATAACTAACTTGGGGAGAATTTACTCTTTCAAGTATTTTACCAAATAATCTCATGGATTATATCAGGTTTTACTCCTAAGAACATTATGACAGAGATATTCCTGTTTACAGAAGAGAAAACCTAGAATAACAGAAATTATTTGACTTTGTGAAATAGCAGAGATATTGAGTGATGGAGTCATGATATTAATCTGGACAGTCTAAGTCTAAGGCTTTCATTCTTAAGATTTTGAGGTTTCATTATCAACTGCTATTCTAAAGATACACATCCTGATTATGTGTTTGTTTGTTTTTTTAATCTCTCTCTGTCTCCCTTTCTCTTTCTCTTTCTCTCACTCTTCACATTGGAAGGTATAAATACCTCTACTTCAGTTAAAAAAAAAAAAACCAGACTGTATCTGAATTTTATAAATAAGAAAATGGAAAAAAGCAAAACAAAATATAAGACAACTATAGTGGTGAAATTATTCTTTAACACCTAATCTCAAAAGTGGTATTTTCTAAATATTAATTATGAGTGATAGAACTCTGTTCGATAAAACATTTATTAGGCCAAGGTGACTTATGCCACACTCATAAAATGTTATTCATACAAAACAGACTGAACAAATAAACAGCTAAATAAAATGGATTATAAACATTGTTTCTGCACAGACAAATCAAACAGACCTGAAACTGTGTGACAAAATAATAGAGTGAAAGAAAACATCATGAAAATAAGGAATGGACTGTATGAAGGCCTTTATCTTTTATTTGTACCTATGAACAAAGGAGGCAGGCTTGCCATGAAGTGATAGACTGCCTTGAAATGAAGGATGCTCAAAGAAAAACAACAATTAATAACCATTATACTTTTAGAAAACTTTTATCTCACCTCATAAAGATGAGCTTTGGACAGTTAAACAAAATATGGTGAATTTGCCAAGCCCCAAAAGTTACCTTAAATTTCAATTTGAAGTACTTATCATTTATATTCATTTGGAATCAGTGTCACTGAGGACATTACCTCTGAAAGATATTGTAAATACTGGATTTATTAATGCTTTTTTGGAAACATAAGGTTAAGGATGATCAGAAAGAGCTTAAAATGGAGAACATTTGCTTTGTTTTTATTTAGGGGGAGGGGCTGCTGTGGGGCATGCGAGATCTTATTTCCTCAACCAAGGATCGAATCTATGTCTCTGGAGTCTTAACCACTGGACCACCAGGGAAGTCCCTACTTTGCTTCTTGAAATCAAGGGTTTTTGGTTTTTTGTTTTTAATACCACAAATAGGTAAAACAGCTAGAGAGAGTTAATTATATTATGACTGAATATTAGCCACAGTGCAGAAAAAGAAAAAAATATAAAACCTGACTTCATTACTTGACATATTATCTTTTGTTACAAAATATCTCCTACTAATTAAAAGAAAAACAACCATATTGGCTTAATGGCTATTTTACTATGCTGACCCTTGTTTTCTAAAATAACAACAACATAAGACACACACAAATATTTGAGAAGAAATGTTTAACTGTGACCACTGGCATTAGTAAACTTCAGAGGGGCAGAAATATTAGAAATCAGATACTCCTTGTCCTTCTGGTACAAGGATATTATTTTTCCAGAGGGTAGAAAATGATTTTAGATCTATTTTAGAGGTACAAAAAGACAAGTTCAGAGCTGTGAGCTCAGAGTGATACGAGAGGTCAGACCCTAAAACCAAAGTGATAACCTCTTCTTAGAATGACAAATCTGAAACATATAATCATTGAAAATCTCCATGAAAATCTCCAGCTTTACAGAACAAGCTCTTTCTTTGGATGTGCCCAATATTTAGTGATATTTCATTTTTTATTAATATCTTTTTTATATTTCATTTTTTAACCCAATGTGGGGAGAATGCAGATATATATCAGACTTGATATAGAAGGGGCAATGCAGAGGCTTATTAAAAACATTCTAGAATGAGATGTAATAGCTAGATATGTCCATGAGAATAGTTGTTCTGTTATTGCCTGAGGATTCTCTTGCTTTGTATTTTAGGGATGAAAGACCTGTTTTCCTGGATTGAAGTGATCTATGTTAATTTCTTTTCACACATGTATGCTACTAACATATTTAGGAATGAACCTTTGGTGGGATGGGGCTCAGATTAAAAGTGAAATTTAAGACTTAGTAACTATAAATCACCATAAACATCTGCCAAAGACTGACAGCTTCTCAAGCACATAAAGTCCAGAGAAACAGTGTGATCAAAAGTATTAAGAATTTAGAACTCCATAACTTCTTTTCAGCTTAGTAGAAATTGAGATTGCTTAAAGGTCAACATTTAGAAAACGAAGATCATGGCATCTGGTCCCATCACTTCATGGGAAATAGATGGGGAAACAGTGGAAACAGTGTCAGACTTTATTTTTTTGGGCTCCAAAACCACTGCAGATGGTGACTGCAGCCATGAGATTAAAAGACGCTTACTCCTTGTAAGGACAGTTATGACCAACCTAGATAGCATATTCAAAAGCAGAGACATTACTTTGCCAACAAAGTTTCGTCTAGTCAAGGCTATGGTTTTTCCTGTGGTCATGTATGGATGTGAGAGTTGAACTGTGAAGAAGGCTGAGCGCCAAAGAACTGATGCTTTTGAACTGTGGTGTCAGAGAAGACTCTTGAGAGTCCCTTGGACTGCAAGGAGATCCAACCAGTCCATTCTGAAGGAGATCAGCCCTGCAATTTCTTTGGAAGGAATGATGCTAAAGCTGAAACTCTGGTACTTTGGCCACTTCATGCAAAGAGTTGACTCATTGGAAAAGACTCTGATGCAGGAGGAGAAGGGGACGACAGAGGATGAGATGGCTAGATGGCATCACTGACTCGATGGATGTGAGTCTGGGTGAACTCCGGGAGTTGCTGATAGACAGGGAGGCCTGGCGTGCTGCGATTCATGGGGTCGCAAAGAGTCAGACACGACTGAGCTACTGAACTGAACTGAACTAGGACTAGGCAATATCTTGGAATTTAGAAATCACAAAGTTTGAATGTGGTCAAGATACTGTTTCAAAACAATTGCTCGCTGCTAAATGCAGCAGTTCCAAGGCACAGCCACACCTCAGTATATAGTTCTCAGTATTCCTTGCTGAACTGCTTTTCATCTAGTGTGAATAGCACATGTTCCCCTCAGGAACAGACTAGTTTGTACCTGAAATGTTGCTCTACTCTCTTGATAGCTGTACCTGAGATAAACAGGGAGAAAGGATACTTGGATTTCGTTTAAAGCCATGCTCATCAGAGCCCTGTCCACGGAGGGGCAAGGCCAAAGATGCCTGTGTGCTAACAAAGTCTATGTGTTTACCAGTGTTGGCAACTTGAATACTTTAACTGCACTTTTCTCACTTGCCTTTAGGCTTGAAAATGGACAAAAACTGATGAGGGGAAATGACCCATAATTTTGCTGTTCTTAAGTGACAAATTATCCATTCTTTAGTGATTGAAATGTCATCTTATACTGGGAAGGAGAGAAAATTTAATTTAAAAGAAAAAGAACTTATGTCTGTATTCAATAGATAGAATAAGAAACTACTAAATCCAGAGGGAAAAATATACTGTTATGTTTCTCCTTCTGACTTACTTCGCTCTGTATAATAGGTTCTAGCTTCGTCCACCTCATTAGAACTGACTCAAATGCGTTCTTTTTTATGGTTGAGTGATATTCCATTGTGTGTATATGCCACAGCTTCTTTGTCCATTCATCTGGTGATGGACATCTATTCTAACACATGTATACAGAATCTAGAAAAATAGTACTGAAGAATGTATTTACAGGGCAGCAATGGAGAAACAAACATAGAGAATTGACTTATGGACATGGGGAGATGGGAGGAAAGGGTGAGATGTTTGGAAAGAGTAACATGGAAACTTACATTACCATATGTAAAATAGATAGTCAATGGGAAGTTGCTGTGTGGCTCAGGAAACTCAAACACGGGCTCTGTATCAACCTAGACAGAGTGGGATGGGGAGGGACGTGGGGGGTGGATTCAAAAGGGAGGGGATATATGTATACCTATGGCTGATACATGCTGAGGTTTAACAGAAAACAACAAAATTCTGTAAAGCAATTATCCTTCAATTTAAAAATAAATTAACTTTTAAAATAAAAAAAAATAGATTATTTTCCTTGGGAGACTAATGCTACAAGTTGTCCCCAACCCAAATAGAAAGAAAAGAACCTTTTGCTTTCTGTCATTTGATACACCAACCTTATACTGCTTTTTAGATATTTTCTCACATGTCTTCATTCTCTGTGGTGTTTTTATCTGGCATTTAAAATCCCCAGCTGCAAACCAGTTGTCAGGGGAAAGCTGAACTCTGTGTCTCTGAATTTCCAGTTTATTTTTCTTTCTCTTACAGATATAATTTCTTTATGAGAGGACAAGAAAGGACATTCTATAATAATATTCATTAAAACAGATTAGCTTCTAGAAGACAATTTAAATAAAAGTATTTAATTTACATGAGTAGCTAGTTTCATCACTGAAATATGAATATGAATAGAACAAAGTTTTATTAGGGAAGATGAATGTCATATAATGCAGAAGGGTGACATGCTATTGTAAAGCTGTCTTTTGTTAAAGTCTGAGAATATTGTGAAAAAATAAAAACAAGTTGATTACAGTTAAACTGTCTAAAATGATAGCTGTTAGCAGGAGGATTGTAGACACATACATTAGATACCTGATGAAGTTATCCAACTGCCCATTTTCTCTTATAATGTTGATGCCAAAAATATTTTTCCTTTAGTGTAACACTTTGCTTTCCCTTGTATGTGAGCATCTGAGTTTTTCTTTTATGAAGTCAAGATAATTATCTATGTAGTACCTTCTGATGAACTTTTACTTATATTTAGTTTTCATATATTTGTGTTTTTAATCTCTAAACCAACTACCCTAAAGTTTATAGGCTTTCAAGATATTTTCTTTATTTAAATCTCCCCTACCACCTAGAAGGGCTTTCTGTGTGGTTAAGTGGTAAAGAAGCTGCCTGCCAATGCAGGAGCCTCAGGTGACTGTGAGTTCAACATTTGGGTAGAGAATATGCACTGGAGGAGAAAAGGGCAACTCACTCCAGTATTCTTGCTGAAATAATACCAAGAACAGAGGAGCCTGGCTACAGTCCATGGGGCCACAAAGAATCAGACACAACTGGGCGACTGAACATGCATCACCTAGGAAAGTAACTTGCACATTACAGCTTCGGATATATTTGTTTGGTGTTTAAATACATGATTTTTATTTTTTGTATTCCTAGGATAAATGTATTTCTGCTACTAAATTCTACTTCTAGATGAACTGTTTCTGTATTCATACATTTTTGACACTGCATATTCTATGAAACCCTAGCATTTCAGAACAAACTAGTATTTTGTCCTATTAGGTTAAATTTAGCTCTCTAGACTTTTAACTCTGGGATTTACCTCCAAATATAGTAATCCTTTATTTTCCTTTGCTGTGAAGACATCTGATGAAAATAATATCAGAACACCCTAGACTGCAAGTTTACAAGGATTTGGCTAAGATAATAAAATGTAACCTTTCTAAATAAATTATAAATATTACATTCATCATTGGCCTCAGTATCCTTTCATTGGTTTCGTTCTGTTTTTGGAAACCATTTCTTTGTGATGGTTTCCCTAATGAATATTCACCCATTCTTTAACTTCTGGACAAAAACTGTAACCTGGTATTGTTCCTCAATTCGAAGTAATGTAGCAGTTCTTAGAGTATTAATATTTTCAAGTCACAAAACTAAGGCTGTATTATTATCTCTATGGAGGCTTTGTCCACTTATCAGATCAAGTAAGCACTTAATTTATAAAGCAAAATAACAAATTCCAACAAGATTTATCACCATCCCATATAATGTAATGGGCTCTTGATTTTGTTCACCAAATATGATCATAATAACCTGGAAATAAAACTTCTGGTACGATTATTTCAAAATGATATCTGGATAATCCCAATGAAATCAAGTCTTTATAAAGTCAGCTGGAAAGCAAGGCAGAATAGTATATTGACCTCAAAGTCTGCTTGCTTGTCACTTCAGTCGTGTCCAGCTCTTTGCAATCTCATGGACTGTAGCCTGCCATGCTCCTCTGACCATGGGATTCTCAGGCAAGAATACTGGAGTGGGTTGCCAAACCCTTTATCTTATATTTATTTTTGCTATTTCATAGCTAGTCTATTTGTTCTTGTTTTTCAGGTACTAAGTCATGTCTGATTCCTTAACACCATGGGCTATGTTATATCACATGAGGTTTCTCTGTCCTTCACTATCTTCTGGAGAATGTTCAATGTATGTCCACTGAGTCGGTGATGCTATCTAACCATATCATTCTCCGCTGTCCCCTTCTACTTTTGCCTTCAGTCTTTCCCAACTTCAGGAGCTTTTCCATGAGTCAGCTTTTCACATTAGGTGATCAAAGTATTAGAGCTTCAGTAAGAGTCCTTCCAATGAATATTCAGGGTTGATTTCTTTTAGAATTGACTGGTTTGATCTCCTTGCCATCCAAGAGATTCTCAAGTCTTCTCCAACACCACAATTTGAAAACATCAGTTCCTTGGTGTTCAGCTTTCTTTATGGTCTAACCCTCACATCTGTATATGACTACAGAAAAAAGCATAGCTTCGACTATATGGACACTTGTCAGCAAAGTGATAGCTCTGCTTTTTAATACACTGTTTAGGTTTGTCATACCTTTCCTTCCAAGGAGTTGCTGTTGTTCAGTCACTCAGTCTTGTCCAGCTCTTTGTAATCCCATGGACTGCAGCATGCTAAGCATCTCTTAATTTCCGGGCTGCAGTCACTATCCACCAGAGAAGGCGATGGCACCCCACTCCGGTACTCTTGCCTGGAAAATCCCATGGATGAGGAGCCTAGTAGGCTGCAGTCCATGGAGTCACTAAGAATTGGACATGACTGAGCGACTTCACTTTTCCTTTTCACTTTAATGGATTGGAGAAGGAAATGGCAACCAACTCCAGTGTTCTTGCCTGGAGAATCCCAGGGATGGGGGAGGCTGGTGGGCTGCTGTCTATGGAGTCACACAAAGTCGAACATGACTGAAGTCACTTAGCAGCAGCAGCAGCAGTCACCATCTGCAGTAATTCTGGAGACAAAGAAAAGAAAATCTGTCACAGCTTCCACTTTTTCCCCTTCTATTTGCTATGAAGTGATGGGACTGGATGTCATGATCTTAGTTTTTTGAATGTTGAGTTTTAAACCAGCTTTTCACTCTCTTCTTTTACCTTCATCAAGAGGCTCTTTAACCTCTCTTCACTTTCTGCCATTAGAGTGGTATCATCTGAATATCTGAGGATGCTGATATTTCTCCCAGGAATCTTGATCCCAGTGTCTAATTCATCCAACATGGCATTCACAAAATGTACTCTGCATAGAAGTTACATAAGCAGGGTTACAATATATAGCCTTGATGTACTCCTTTTTACAATTTTGAACCAGTCTTTTTTTCCATGTCCAGTTCTAACTGTTGCTTCTTGACCTGCATACAGATTTCTCAGGAGACAGATAAGGTGGTCTGGTATTCCCATCTCTTTAAGAATTTTCGACAATTTGTTGTGATCCACTCAAAGGCTTTAACACAGTCAATGAAGAAGTAAATATTTTCCTGGAACTCCCTTGCTTTCTCTATGATCCAACAGATGTTGGCAATTTAATCTCTGCTTCCTCTGCCTTTTCTAAACCCTGGTTATACATCTGAAATTCTCAGTTCCATGCTGCTGAAACCTAACTTGAATGATTTTGATCTTGACCTTGCTATCATGTGAAATGAGTAAAATTGTGTAGTAGTTTGAACACTCCCTGGCATTGCCTTTCTTTGGGATTGGAATGAAAACTGAACCTTTCCAGTCTTGTGATCACTGTTGAGTTTTCCAAATTTGCTGGCATATTGAGTGAAACACTTTTTCAGCATCATCTTTTAGGATTTTAAATAGCTCAGCTGGAATTCTGTTCCTCCACTCGCCTTGTTTATAGTAATGCTTGCTAAGGCTTGCTTGACTTCACATTCCAGGATGTCTGACTCTAAGTGAGTAACCACACTATCATGGTTATCTGGGTCATTAAGATTTTTCTTTTTTTTTTTTTTTGTATAGTTCTGTGTATTCTTTGCACCGCTTCTTAATCCCTTCTGCTTCTGTTAGAGCCTTACCATTTCTGTCCTTTATCATGCCCATCCTTGCAAGAAGTATTCCCTTGATATCTCCAATTTTCTTGAAAAGATCTCTAGTCTTTCCTATTCTGTTGATTTCCTTTGTTTCTTTAGATAGTTCATTTAAGAAGCCTTTCTTATCTCTCCTAGCTATTCTCAAGAAATCTGCATTCACTTGTTTATATCTTCCTTTCTCTCCTGCCTTTCACTTCTCTTCTACTATATACATATAATAAAATTGATCATTCAAACACCAAATTTACTTTTAATCCACACAAGAAACTATTTTCAACATATGTGTAATCTTTTAAGAAACTCATTTTCTGAATAGTTCTAAGTAAATCAAATATTCAAAAAATAAAGGAGATTCACTTGCCAGCTCTCTAAAAACATGGGAAGAGGAAAACCCTCAAATCCATTTGTGACAATGTCTATCCAGTTCTTATTAATTTTTAGAAATTTATACAGGGTAAGGTCACACACAGGACGTATATCTTTTATTTTTATTGCCTTTTAAAAAAAATTTTATTTTATTTTTAAACTTTACATA
>NW_011494944.1:415446-416075 GCF_000754665.1 Bison bison bison | reverse complement strand
AACAGTGTAAGAGGGTTCCCTTTTCTCCACACCCTCTCCAGCATTTATTGCTTGTAGACTTTTGGATCGCAGCCATTCTGACTGGTGTGAAATGGTACCTCATAGTTTTGGAAGTTTTGGCCACAGCAATCAGAGCAGAAAAAGAAATAAAAGGAATCCAAATTGGAAAAGAAGAAGTAAAACTCTCACTATTTGCAGATGACATGATCCTCTACATAGAAAACCCTAAAGACTCCACCAGAAAATTACTAGAGCTAATCAATGACTATAGTAAAGTTGCAGGATATAAAATCAACACACAGAAATCCCTTGCATTCCTATACACTAATAATGAGAAAACAGAAAATTAAGGAAACAATTCCATTCACCATTGCAATGGAAAGAATAGAATACTTAGGAATATATCTACCTAAAGAAACTAAAGACCTATATATAGAAAACTATAAAACACTGGTGAAAGAAATCAAAGAGGACACTAATAGATGGAGAAATATACCATGTTCATGGATTGGAAGAATCAATATAGTGAAAATGAGTATACTACCCAAAGCAATTTATAGATTCAATGCAATCCCTATCAAGCTACCAACAGTATTCTTCACAGAGCTAGAACAAATAATTTCACAATT
>NW_011494944.1:414935-415346 GCF_000754665.1 Bison bison bison | reverse complement strand
AGGTGTTTTTCCTTCTGGCTTACTTCATTCTGTATAATAGGCTCCAGTTTCATCCACCTCCTTAGAACTGACTCAAATGTTTTCTTTTTAATGGCTGAGTAATACTCCATTGTGTATATGTACCACTGCTTTCTTATCCATTCATCTGCTGATGGACATCTAGGTTGCTTCCATGTCCTGGCTATTATAAACAGTGCTGCTATGAACAGTGGGGTACATGTGTCTTTTTTCCCTTCTGGTTTCCTCAGTGTGTATGCCCAGCAGTGGGATTGCTGGATCATAATTCAGTTCTATTTCCAGATTTTTAAGGAATCTCCACACTGTTCTCCATAGTGGCTGTACTAGTTTGCATTCCCACCAACAGTGTAAGAGGGTTCCCTTTTCTCCACACCCTCTCCAGCATTTATTACT
>NW_011494944.1:414315-414835 GCF_000754665.1 Bison bison bison | reverse complement strand
TCTTTCTTTTTTTAAAAATTTTATTTTATTTTTAAACTTTACATAATTGTATTAGTTTTGCCAAATATCAAAATGAATCCGCCACAGGTATACATGTGTTCCCCATCCTGAACCCTCCTCCCTCCTCCCTCCCCATACCATCCCTCTGGGTCGTCCCAGTGCTCTAGCCCCAAGCATCCAGTATCGTGCATTGATCCTGGACTGGCATCTCGTTTCATACATGATATTTTACATGTTTCAATGCCATTCTCCCAAATCTTCCCACCCTCTCCCTCTCCCACAGAGTCCATAAGACTGTTCTATACATCAGTGTCTCTTTTGCTGTCTCGTACACAGGGTTATTGTTACCATCTTTCTAAATTCCATATATATGCATTAGTATACTGTATTTGGTGTTTTTCCTTCTGGCTTACTTCATTCTGTATAATAGGCTCCAGTTTCATCCACCTCCTTAGAACTGACTCAAATGTTTTCTTTTTAATGGCTGAGTAATACTCCATTGTGTATATGTACCACTGCT
>NW_011494944.1:399989-414158 GCF_000754665.1 Bison bison bison | reverse complement strand
ACAATCTCTTTAACAAGTGGTGCTGGGAAATCTGGTCAACCACTTGTAAAAGAATGAAACTAGAACACTTTCTAACACCATACACAAAAATAAACTCAAAATGGATTAAAGATCTAAACGTAAGACCAGAAACTATAAAACTCCTAGAGGAGAACATAGGCAAAACACTCCCTGACATACATCACAGCAGGATCCTCTATGACCCACCTCCCAGAATATTGGAAATAAAAGCAAAAATAAACAAATGGGACCTAATTAACCTTAAAAGCTTCTTCACATCAAAGGAAACTATAAGCAAGGTGAAAAGACAGCCTTCAGAATGGGAGAAAATAATAGCAAATGAAGCAACTGACAAACAACTAATCTCAAAAATATACAAGCAACTCCTATAGCTCAACTCCAGAAAAATAAATGACCCAATCAAAAAATGGACCAAAGAACTAAATAGCCATTTCTCCAAAGAAGACATACAGATGGCTAACAAACACATGAAAAGATGCTCAACATCACTTATTATCAGAGAAGGACGTATATCTTTTAAAAGCAACATAGATGAGAGGCAGCAGGAAAGAGGGCATACACTAGTGGTAAAGAAACTGTCTGCCAAATGCAGGAGATATGAGACTCAGTTTGGATCCCTGGATCGGGAAGTTCCCCCTGGAAAAGGAATGGCAACCCACTCCAGTATTCTTGTCTAGAGAATCTCATGATTCTCCAGAGGGGCCTGGTAGGCTGCAGTTCTTGGGGTCAAAAAGGATCAGACAAGACTGAAGCGAATTAGAGTAGCACACACTGAATGAATCATGGATCACTAGTTAATAATCTGGTTTTTGATTCAAAAGTTAGTAACGATTTATTATGAACTATAATATAGAAATTGTTTATTGAAATGTAATCAGCACAAATCTGATTAGTTTGAAAGGCCAAAGACTTTCAAATCTGGAAGTGGCTTGCTATGTTATGCTAAGTCACTTCAGTCGTGTCCGACTCTGTGCGACCACATAGACGGCAGCCCACCAGGCTCTCCGGTCCCTGGGATTCTCCAGGCAAGAACACTGGAGTGGGTTGCCATTTCCTTCTCCAATGCATGAAAGTGAAAAGTGAAAGTGAAGTCGCTCAGTCATGTCTGACTCTTAGCGACCCCATGGATTGCATCCTAACAGGCTCCTCCGTCCACGGGATTTTCCAAGCAAGAGTACTGGAGTGGGGTACTCTTGCTTGGAAAATCGCATGGATGGAGGAGCCTGTTAGGAAGTGGCTTAATGTTAGTATAGTACTTTTCTAGAAATGAAAGCAGCTTCTGTTAAAGAAATATGCTTCCAAGTAAAAAAAAAAAGCCTCCCCCCAAAATTATAAGTATAAAAGTTGAAGGATATGCATTTTCTAATTTTTGAAGGTTGGCCTGAAGCCTTATGTATCCCAGTAAAATCAGTGTTCATAAGCAACACTTGAAGGTCACCAAATCACAACTTGCAAGAGAGATAGGCTTTCTTAGGACAAAGAATTAAAGATTTAGCAACAAGTTGTGCCTCGCTAAGAAAGGTACTCTCAGTTCCTCCTGTCTCTACTAAACATACCAACACATTTCCAGAGGCCAACTCTGTTGTTTGCAAGGAAAAATAAATAAATAGTGATAGGAACATTAGGAGTTATATTGATGTTAGGTTTTGCAAAATCTGGTAAAATCCTCTCTAGGTCAATTTTGATACAGACCTTACTGTACTGGACTTCCCTGGTGGCACAGACAGTAAAGTGTCCGCCTGCAATTTGGGAGATGGGGGTTTGATCCCTGGGTCAGGAAGATCACCTGGAGAAGGAAATGGCAACTCACTCCAGTACTCTTGCCTGGAAAATCCCATGGATGGAGGAGGCTGGTAAGCTACCGTCCACGGGGTCACAAAGAGTCAGACACAACTGAGTGACTTCACTTTACTGGACTATCATAGCATGGTGGACACTTTGTGGTCAATCAAATACTAGGAAATTTTGATGAACAGTGGTCTCTATCTTAACTACAGGAACCCAGAAAGTATTACAATGAAAAAGAGTGAAGATAGGGAAGAGGCCTAGGTTTGCATAGCTACATTGTAATTCAGGATCTCTGACTGATGACTTGAGACCTGTAGACCATTAATCCTTATTTAAATAAAAATGTTTACTTTTATAAACAGAAATGTCAAAGCTGGACAGATAACACATTAGTGCATAAAACAAAAGAAACAGAACAATGAGGAAGTGGGAAAATGAAGAGATGCAATAAGTTTCACACAAGTAAAACAGAATATATTTGGTAATTCCATGAATACTGAATTTCAAAATCTTCTGGAGTATTACTTTTATGCATCACATCAACTGTTTTCCTGGTCCTTGGATCAGTTCTTAAAGGTTCAGAGCCATTTGACTAATGACAGAGTAGATAATCATAGCAGCTTTAAGAACCAATGGCTCCTTTCCAAACTTATGTAGCCAGGAGTCTCTCCACGTGATGTGCAACCTGAAGGTTGACCTGACTCAGGGAACGCAGGAAATAAACAACTAAGTTACTGGACTTAGGCAGTATAACAATGATTGATTATTCCAAAATATATGATGCATATGTATGCTTGTGAAAGGATAACTTGCATCTCCATTTTCCTACTTTGTACTACTCTCTGCTCCTAGTTTTGACATCCATAAGCTATCTCTTGATGATTTATTCAGGTCCCTCAGAGAAACACTAAAGAATTGCCCTTTTTTACTGTATTTCATTTATGAAACTTACTGAATTTTGCTCTTCTTCATATATAGTAATTCCATGTTCCATTACTAAAAGCATTCTCCACAGAAAGCATATAATTTTTTAGCATTTAATTTTTAAATCAATGAGGATACACAAGCATTACCTCAAAAAGACTGTTTCCTATAGACAATGAAACATTATGATGTGAAATTGAACATTTTTACAAACCATTAAAACCTTAGGCAACCGGGCATTTTGGAGAAGGAAATGGCAACCCACTCCAGTATTCTTGCCTGGAGAATCCCATGGATGGAAGAGTTTGGTGTGCTACAGTCCATGGGTGACAAAAAGTCAGACATGACTGAGCTTTAGAAGCCATTAATTACACTATCTAATAATCTTCCTATATAAGACTCATGTGACTTACTTACTGTAAAATTAAATCAAAATCATATTCCTAAAATCACTCTCTACAAATCGTTTTGAGATTACAGCTTGAAAATAACAACCTATCCTGGAATCATCGTTAACGAAAGATATTTATATCGCATGATCTTAATACATACTATGATCTTACTTTTTTCTAAATGTTTATTTTTTAAACTTAAGATTAAATTGCATACTGGAGAGACAAGGATTTAAAAATAAGCCTTCAAGCACACTATCAAAACTCTGGGAAACAATATTGAATATATGTAGTAGTCTTCAGTGAAGAAACTATGGAAAAGAGAGCAAAAGCAGCTTGTTCAAATATAAGTAAGAAACTAAATATCTGAATATCTTTCCACACTTATTTAAAAACACTACAAACTCTAGGGCCCAATACAAACACACTTCCTATTTTTAGTGATTTACCACTTCCTATTTTTTCCTCATCTTCTCTCCATTCCACTCCCTGACAGTTGGTTGATGCTACTGAATATTTTCAATTTTAAGATAGAAATGTAGTTTGAAAATATAAAAATGAAATACGCTACAAGTATGTCTTATAATGAAATACCATACAAGTATGATTATACAGTGGAAGTGAGAAATAGATTTAAGGGACTAGATCTGATAGACAGAGTGCCTCAAGAACTATGGATGGAGGTTTGTGACATTGTACAGGAGAAAAGGATCGACACCATCCCCATGGAAAAGAAATGCAAAAAAAGCAAAATGGCTGTCTGAGGAGGACTTACATAGCTGTGAAAAGAAGAGAAGCGAAAAACAAAGAGGAAAAGGAAAGAAATACCCATTTGAAATCAGAGTTCTAAAGAATAGCAAGTAGAGAAAAGAGTCTTCCTCGGTGATCAATGCAAAGAAATAGAGGGAAACAATATAATGACAAAGACTAGAGATCTCTTCAAGAAAATTAGAGATACCAAGGGAACATTTCATGCAAAGATGGGCTCAAGAAAGGGCAGAAATGGTATGGACCGAACAGAAGCAGAAGATATTAAGAAGACCTGGCAAGAATACACAGAAGAACTTTACAAAAAGATTTTCATGATAATTCATCAGATAATCATGATGGTGTGGTCACTCACCTACAGCCAGACATCCTGGAATGTGAAGTCATGTGGGCCTTAGGAAGCATTACTACAAACAAAGCTAGTGGAGGTGAGGGAATTCCAGTTGAGGTAATTCAAATCCTAAAAGATGATGCTGTAAAAGCGCTGCACTAAATATGTCAACAAATTTGGAAAATTCAGCAGTGGCCACAGGACTGGAAAAGGTCAGTTTTCATTTCAATCCCAAAGAAAGGCAATGCCAAAGAATGCTCAAACTACCACACAATCGCACTCATCTCACATGCTAGTAAAGTAATGCTCAAAATTCTCCAAGCCAGGCTTCAGCAATATGTGAACCGTGAACTTCCAGATGTTCAAGCTGGTTTTAGAAAAGGCAGAGGAACCAGAGATCAAATTGCCAACATCCGCTGGATCATCAAAAAAGCAAGAGAGTCCAGAAACCATCTATTTCTGCTTTATTGACTATGTCAAAGCCTTGGACTGTGTGGATCACAATAAACTGTGGAAAATTCTGAAAGAGATGGGAATACCAGACCACCTGACCTGCCTCTTGAGAAATTTGTATGCAGGTCAGGAAGCAACAGTTAGAACTAGACATGGAAAAACAGACTGTTTCCAAATAGGAAAAGGAGTATGCCAAGCCTGTATATTGTCACCATGCTTATTTAACATATATGAAGAGTACATGATGAGAAATGCTGGGCTGGAAGAAACACAAGCTGGAATCACGATTGCTGGGAGAAATATCAATAACCTCAGATATGCAGATGACACCACCCTTATGGCAGGAAGTGAAGAAGAACTAAAAAGAAGAACTTTCTTGATGAAAGTGAATGAGGAGAGTAAAAAGTTGGCTTAAAACTCAACATTCAGAAAACTAAGATCACGGCATTTAGTTCCATCACTTCATGGCAAATAGATGGGGAAACAATGGAAACAGTGGATGACTTTATTTTGGGGGTCTTCAAAATCACTGCAGATGGTGATTGGAGCCATGAGATTAAAAGACGCTTGCTCCTTGGAAGGCAAGTTATGACCAAACTAGACAGCATATTCTAAAGAAGAGACATTACTTTGTCAACAAAGGTCTGTCTAGTCAAGGCTATAGTTTTTCCAGTGGTCATGTATGCATGTGAGAGTTGGACTTTAAAGAAAGCTGAGTGCCAAAGAATTGATGCTTTTGAACTGTGGTGTTGGAGAAGACTCTTAAGAGTCCCTTGGACTGCAAGGAGATCCAACCAGTCCATTCTAAAGGTGATCAGTCCTGCGTGTTTGTTGGAAGGACTAATGTTGAAGCTGAAACTCCAATATTTTGGCCACCAGATGCGAAGAGTTGACTCTTTAGAAAAGACCTTGCTGTTGGGAAAGATTGAGGGCAGGAGGAGAAATGGACGACAGAGGATAAGATGGTTGGATGGCATCACCAACTCAATAGACATGAGTTTGGGTAACCTCCAGGAGTTGGTGATGCACAGGGAGGCCTGGCGTGCTGCAGTTCATGGGGTTGCAAAGAGTTGGACACAACCAAGTGACTAAACTGAACTGAACAAGTATGGCAAAAATCAACCAAAGAACCGAATATAAATTGAGTTTTTCTACACATTGCCATATATAATGTAAAAGAAAAAACTGCTGCTGATGCACAACAGAAAACAGAATCCATACTTTGGGAAAATGCATTAGTTCCCTTTGTAATGGGCAAGCATAATTCACAAGCTAAGCTATAGCCTTGATTCTATGAAGGACTCATGATGGTTTATTTCTGGGAAGTACACTAAAGTACACAGAAAAAGATGTGTTTTCATTTTAGTATTTTTCTATCACATCAATAAAATTTATGTGTTTGTTATTTTCACAGTTATTAGCCTATACATCATTTCTACTCAAGGAAAATAAATTAAAATGTTAAACATATGAATGACCATCACAGTATGGGTTCATTCTCCCTATGATAAGCTATTTACCCATATTTCACTAATCTTTTTTATATTATATATTTCATAAGTTAGTGTTGCTTAATGTCTTTTAAATAATAAGAAAATCCTAACATACGATATTTAGGAACAATGGAGTATTTGGTGAAATCTTGTTTTCCATATAATTCTTTAGTAAGAAATAAGTTATAGTGAACCAGGTAAAGGCAAACTGTAATTGATGTAAGTGTCTACATGAGATTTTTAAAAAATCCTTAAGAAGATATTTGGGGATAGAAAAAGAAAAGCAAAATGGGAAAGTATTATCAATCCAGGCTGGAATCATACTTCTAGGAAAAAAATCTACAAATGATCTTTGATGGTTGGGATTAACCTGAAATCACTGTGTATTACTTATAATGGGTTTGTGTCTCTTCAAAATATTTAAAAATATTGATGGAGGCATTTAGACATGTTTTAATGAAGGGCTAAAGTCAGAAAACAAATGAAAAAAAGATAAACTTCATTTATTCATCACTCCTGTCACCTTTCCATGGAACTATTATTCAATTCTCCACCCTCTGTATTTCATCATCTTGCAATGTGTCCAGAGTTCATAAAGCTCTTTTCCATGCCCTGTATCTTCTTATGAGAGCAATAGTGATATACTCCTTTTGTCATAATTTGTTTGTTTTTCTGACTATACTGCATGTGTATCTGTGAGACCTTTGTGGTGAGAATTTAAACCCAAGAGTAGGCAAGACTTAAATTTTGGTAGGATTTAAATCCCAGCATAAGCAGTATTTCAATAATCCTAATGTCAGAAAGCCAAACTTGAAAACAAAGATGAAAGTTATCACCACTTAATTAGCTACTGAATCTATGAAAATGGTATGACCCTTGAACCTTTGATTGTGACTTTGTTTGAAAAAAGGGTTTTTGCACATGTATTAAGAATCTTGAGATGAGATCATCCTAGATTAGGGTGTGCCCTAAAACCAATGACATGTTTTCTTATAGAGAAGAAAATGAGAGAAAACACACAAAGGAGAAGACCTCATTAAGAGAGGGACATAGATTGATGTGATGCTGACACAAGCCAAGGAACATTTTTGTCCATGAGAAACTAGAAGAGGCAAGAAGGAAGTATAGACTTCTGACTCCAGAGAATACATTTCTGATATTTTAAACTATCAATTTTATCACAAATTTTTTATGGCAACCCTAAAAAGTTAATGTATAACATACCTCTGTTAATAAGTAAATAGAACTAAATCAAAAAATTGGCACATTTATCAAGTGGGATCACATATGTCACTCTGCTTTGAGAATCATCAACTTAAAACTAGTCTAGATTCCTTGGTGGCTCTGATGGTTAAGAAATCTGCCTGCAATATAGGAGACCTAGGTTCAATCCCTGATTCAGGAAGATCCCCTAAAGAAGTGAAAGGCTACCCACTCAAGTATTCTTGCCTGGAGAATTCCTTGGACAGAGGAACATGGCAGGATACAGTCCATGAGATCTCAGAGTTGGACACAACTGACTAACACTTTCTCTTTCAAATAGTGAAATTTGAAAGAGAAATTTCAAAATTCAGATTTGTTGTTTGAACATTTTTTTGGTAAGTGGAAATAGAAATTTGATTATTATATAGGAGGCAGAAGTAGCAGGATATGATGATTACTGGAATGCCCAAGTTTGAGGAAGGAGGAGGTATCAAGAATGATTCTCAGGTGTCTGTATTGATGAAAGTTAGATATATCTAAATTACACATCCACTACTCAGTGTGCACATGATAGATCAATATTACACCTAAGAGTAAATTGCGTGGTGATAGGTAATATGCCACACTCCTTAAAACACCAAGTTCAGAGGACTTTTAATAACTTTTTCCAGCAATAGCAGCTGTGTTTTGGACCATTTGCATTCTTTTACCATTACCTTTGATTTCCACAGAAAGATTGCTTTAGCTCGGAGCAATGGTCTATTGAGCACAGATGTTTTATTTAACATTTGAAAATCCCATTGTATTTTATCATTTTTGTGTGGCTGAAATTTTAAGAATTTATTAATCTTTTCAATGTAAATGTTATTCCTTTTTACTGAGTAGGATCTTTGCCCATTCGTAATCCTTATGCATTACTGCATGACAGAACATATTTAAATAATGTTCTGCATCTGACCCTTGGGTCAGAACATTCACATATGTGCGGTACAGAGGTAAATCATAGACTCTGTGTTGTAAGTACTACAAAAAACACTGAAAAGGAGTGAAATAAAATTTAAAATTAGGCTCTTACTAAAAATATTTAGATACAATCTAGTTAATAATCATACAGCAGTATCAGTTTGCTCAGCTAGTCAAGAACCCTACAGGTACATAGTATAAATGAAGGTCATCTTCCAGAAAAACACTTGACAGCAACAACTATATGTCTCTCACCTGATCTAATCGCTAAAGAAGAAAAAGAAAAAAAAATAATATGAAGCCTTATAATGCAAGCTTGGAAAAACAAAACAAAATTAGAAACTGATCCCTTAGACAATTAGTGGACAGAAAAAGCCATTCCACTTTTCCCAGTTACTATTTTTTTTTTATTTTTTTTTAATTCACATGTATTTATTAGAATACTGATTTTTATTTTGTACATTTTTGTTTTTGCTTTAGAGTTTGGGGAGACAACATTTTAGATCTCACTTAAGTTATACACTTACATGAAAATAGAATTAAATGAATTACTCTTGGTTAATAAATTCAATGTTCTGCTTACAGACAAATTGTTATAAAATTACTGATATATTCTAGCGAAAGCAGTAAAGGTTATGTCAAATAACTACTAAAAAAATCATCATATGTAGCATTAATGATGTCACCTTAACATACCAGCTTCAGGGGCTGCATAATTGTTTCTGCCAACCTATAAATTTTTTTTTTAATTTTATTTTATTTAACTTTACAATATTGTATTGGTTTTGACATATATCAAAATGAATCTGCCACAGGTATACATGTGTTCCCCATCCTGAACCCTCCTCCCTCCTCCCTCCCCGTACCATCCCTCTGGGTCATCCCAGTGCACCAGTTACTATTTTTAATTCTAAGTGAGTTTACTCTGTCTCTGCTGTCCTTCTACACATTCATTTTACCTTCCACTTGCTTCCTTCAGAAATTCACCAGTGCCTCACAAAAGTGAGAATTGGGAAGGAGGGTTAAGGAGGAGGGGATATACATGTATACTTATGACTAATTCACATTGTTGTACAGCAGAAACCAAGACAACATTGTAAAGCAATTATTCTACAATTTTAAAAAAAAATTAAGAAAATCCTATAATGTACTATCATGTAGATGAACCTCAAAGACATTATACTAACTGGAATCAGCCAGTCACAAAAGGGCAAAATACAAAAAAAAAAAAACCAAAAAAACAAAAGCAAAAAAAAACTGAAGTTAGTTGTATCTTATATTTACTTGAAAGAGGAGTGAAAGTGTAAGTTGCTCAATTTTGTCTGACCCTTTGAGACCCCATATACAGTTTATGGAATTCTCCAGGCCAGGATACTGGAGTGGGTAACCATTCCCTTCTCCAGGGGATCTTCCAGTATTCTTGCCTGGAGAACCCCATGGAGAGAGGAATCTTGCGGATCACAGAGTCAGACATGACTGAAGCGATTGAGCACAGCACAGCACAGGATCAGAGAAAGGATCAATCTTCCAATATAATTTTTTCCCTAAGTAATTCATTTTATTTCAGATATATTTAACAAAAATATCATTAAGAACATAAAAATTATGAATAATAACAATGGCTGCATATAAATTATATTTTAAGAAAACTGGGGGAAAGCTATATATTTTTATTTAAAAAAAGCTTATTTTACCAAAAATTCTCCTAATAATTGCATACAAAGAAAAAATTAGACATTTTATAATAACTCAGAATAAATAAAATTAGTATATCTTATAATTTTCTTTAATTACTAAAATCAAAGAATTCAGCATAATAAAATTTTGTTTAACAACTGAAGTGAAGGGAACAAAGTTCCATGGTGAAACATAAAAACCCCGAGAGAGCCAAATCCAGAAATGTAAGATTTCAATAAAGCAAAAAATAAATTAATGCAAATATGTATGTAACTTAATCTAGGTAGGAACAATTTAGGTCTCAAAGAAGAAAACTCTCACTAATTTTTGCTGAATTTCACTATGAGTAAACTGGTTCATTTGATCTTGAAATACGTAATATAATACAAGTTTCAAACCCATGAAAATCAATTTGGGAAAAATCCTTTTAAGAGAATGTTTCACGTTTTTACACAGTCATGCTAGATGTATTTTGAGGTTAAGGTAAAAACAGTATACTTCTCTTGGTTTATGGCAAACTTCTTCATCTCAGTTTTCTTTATGCAACATATATTCTCTCACATCCTTGGAAAAACATAACAGGTTTTTGTTTTAGTATGATAGCCATCAGTTAAATAATTTGATTCTATATTCACATGCAAATAACCCAAGTTTTCCATAACTAGGTATAATATGAGGGAACATTTGAGCCAGACATAACTAATGACTCAGGTAAATGACAACATGTTAATAAAGAAGGCTAAATCAAGAATATTCCATTTAAACATGAGTACTTTCTAGATTAAACAAAATTTCTATCTAAAAATAAATACATAGATACCAAAACAGCCAATTTTCCCCTGCAGTCAAGAGGTAAATTCAGGTGTAATTATCTGACATAGAAAATAATTTTAGGCTACTAAGGCCCCTACCATTACACTAATAGATTATTTTCACATAAATTTCTCAAATAGCATTTAAATATATTTTTAAAACTGCTTTATATTATTCTTTGAAGAGGACACAATAATTAATATATTTATCCAGAATTTATTTTATATAGAAGTAATAAAAAGTAGATATTAAATATGCATTTCTATATAAGTCACGGAGTTAACTGTGAGGTAAAAGTGAGTTTTCTTGGCAGAAGTATGCATTAGAATAAATCAGGACCAGGACGAGGGCTAGAGGAACTGACTGTCCTCAGAATAGCTATATTCCCCAAAGAAGTGAGCAGTAGGACATGTTTATGCATAATATAGGTTGATGCCAATACCCAAAATATCAGATCTGGTAGTTATGGACTCCACATTACTGTCAATATTTGTAAACAGGAAGATGGGACAGTCTTGGTCTCTGGGACCTGAACTGGGAGTAAAGTCCATAGCCAACAGCAACAGAACCAAAGTGTGATTTCCAAGAGAACAGATGTCATAGCAGAACTTTATGCCATGGTTTATTTTAGCACTGGATTGCATTTTATTTTGATTAAGATTAAGAACTAAAAGTCAGCTCAAGCCAAGATTATTCAAAGAGAGTAATTTATCAATTCTCAGAAGGTTCTAGAGGCAGCCTTCTGAATTCACTTGTAGAATTTCCTTAGTAAATTTCATTGGTCTGAAGTTAGAAAATGTGGATTGAAAACCTCTTGATCCTCATGTAATTTTCCCCATAAAGAATTAAAAGATAGTATTCACCTGTATATATATATCAAGAGGGTTCATAAGGGCTCTATGAAAAATTTATGCAAAATCACGTTGTTTTACAAATCTGCAATATTTTTATTAATACTATTGTTGCTTTTTTTTTTTAATATTGTAGTGGTTTTTGCCATACATTGACATGAATCAGCCATGGGTGTACATGTACAGAAAGATTGAAAATAACCAATATGTGTATTAACAGGCTACTGTTTAAATATCTAGTTAAATCAACAATAAACAAGACAGTTCTATCTGAACTGATATGAAACAGTTTTCTAACGTTATTAAAAACAAAGAACGGGGGAGGGAGGTGGGAGAGGGGTTCAGGATGGGGAACTATTGTTGCTTTTATGAGAATGACAATTTTGCTGCTAGACACTAGCTAATAAACCTGTTAATATAAATGATCTTGCATGAACTTAAATAAATGTTTTATTCTATCATATCATTCCTTAATGTTTTATTTTTATGTAATATGTTACCTCTCTTCTTGTCATAGTGTTTTTGTGGAATAGGGGAGAAAAGGTAGCTTGCCTGGTGACTTATCATTCAGTTCAGTCAGTTCAGTTCAATCTCTCAGTCATGTCTGACTCTTTGCAACCCCATGAATCACAGCATGCCAGGTCTCCCTGTCCACCACCAACTTATCATTAATGACCATTAAAAGAGAATACATATCTTTTAGCAGCTGACAATTTGATTAATGAAAAAAATATTTGTTTTTAAATTGTCAGTCTTTGATGAAGACTTGAGATAGAGCAAAGGAAAAATCTGAGTTAGAGCACTAGAAAATTTATGCAACATTAGAAGAAGGGTGTAAACAAAATCAAGAATAGAGAATAAATGGGAAAATAGTAAAACAGGTGGATGGATAATGGGGCATGATTACAAGGGACTGGAAAGAGTAAGAGGTAAGGAAATGAAAACAGTTCTGGAGACAGCACGAACAATGTGAACCTACTACGGATGCTTTTCTTATATATGGTCCAACCAACTTCACTTAGCAAGAGATGAGTTCTTTATAAAGAGGTTAATCAAGGCCAGAGCACCAGTGGTTCACTTAGCACCACCAATATATCTCTCAAGTCAAATTCGGACACCTCTTTTATCTTAAACATTTCTCTCAAGGAACACCACCCACATCACATCTTAAAATCCAGGACTTTCAACAAGCAGATTTTCAGGTAAAATATACTTCCAGAGAGAAAGAGACAACATGACCTAAGTATTTCACCAGAGCACTTTGGAAAGAGAACTATTTCCTTATAATCTCTATATATATTTTAAAAGGATGTCTTAAAAATACAATCTATAAAAGCAAGTATATGGCTTTTTTGGTTATCTAGGGGATGTATTAATAAATAAAAGCCAATTCTATCAATTTTGAAAATCACCATAGCTAAGTTTTTGTTTTAACAAAATGTTTTGCTAGAATAGGGTGCAGAAATAGTATTGTAACAAAGGTGAACCTTCATTGATCCAACCAATCTATTCTTATGCATAAAACTAATATAAATTTATTTACATATCTGTGATCAGAGAATACAATAATCATTTCTTATGAACACTTTAATACAACTACAGACTCTTGTCAGAATATTTAAACATAGACAAAGGCTGTATTTACACCAAATACTTCAAAACTAAGAGTTGCCCAGAATTAAGTCACCAGTGTTGAAATAACACTATCCTGTAGATGACCAGCTAACCCAGGTTGCCTGGACTGAGATTCCCAGTTCAGAGGATTTCTGGTGCTAAAACCAGGAGTCTTGGGCCAACTGGAACAAGCTGATTACCTTAGTAGCAATGTGTTTATCAGACTCTTTATCATGAAATCAGCTTCAAAACATTGGCTATAATTGTAATCACAAACATTTCTGTTTTAGTTTGACCTTTGTAAACTATTTTATATACGAATCTGGAGCTACATGATGATGTCAAAGACTTAAAATGATGATTCCAACACAACTTATCCCAAGAGTAATCAATTTAGGTATTCTGAATTGATCAGAATACCCATGAGCTTTTTTCTGCAAAACACAGTGATCTTTCTGCCGCATTTATTTAGGCAAGGGCCCAAAATGTTTAAAGAAATATTATAGAAATAGATAATAAGCATTTGATATTAAGAACTGGAATAAACAATCGATAATAATACAAGCAACCCCTCATAGCTACTCTCAATGTACCCATTAAAAAAGCTTCCTTTCTCTGGGCAGTTTGAGTAAGATATGCCATTAGATTTTGTTCTCCATTATAATTGAAAAAAAACTCACAAATCTAAACTGAAATATTTTTGTGCCATGCCTTGTGTTATGAATAGGATATGATGTAATGAATAAGCTGTTTGTTTAACTAACATTTATAAAGCTTTTGTACACATCATTGGAATACACAGTTTTACACTTGGCACTTGGTTAAAAAAAGAAGCCCTTGATATGAAGTTGTTGATATAATAAATGGTTCCCAAAAGA
>NW_011494944.1:398174-398946 GCF_000754665.1 Bison bison bison | reverse complement strand
CAGTAGTTTGAGCATTCTTTGGCATTGCCTTTCTTTGGGATTGGAATGAAAACTGACCTTTTCCAGTCCTGTGGCCACTGCTGCGTTTTCCAAATTTGCTGGCATGTTGAGTGCAGCACTATGGCAGAAAGTGAAGAGGAACTAAAAAGCCTGTTAATAGAAGTGAAAGAGGAGAGTTAAAAAGTTGGCTTAAAGCTCAACATTCAGAAAACTAAGATCATGGCATCTGGTCCCATCACTTCATGGGAAATAGATGGGGAAACAGTGGAAACAGTGTCACACTTTATTTTTGGCGGCTCCAAAATCACTGCAGATGGTAATTGCAGCCATGAATTAAAAGATGTTTACTCCTTGGAAGGAAAGTTATGACCAAGCTAGATAGCATATTCAAAAGAAGAGACATTACTTTTTCAACAAAGGTCCATTTTGTCAAGGCTATGGTTTTTCCATTGGTCATGTATGGATGTAAGAGTTGGACTGTGAAGAAAGCTGAGTGCCAAAGAATTGATGCTTTTGAACTGTGGTGTTGGAGAAGACTCTTGAGAGTCCCTTGTACTGCAAGGAGATCCAACCAGTCCATTCTAAAGGAGATCAGTCCTGGGTGTTCTTCAGAAGGAATGATGCTAAAGCTGAAACTCCAGTACTTTGGCCACCTCATGCGAAGAGTTGACTCCTTGGAAAATACTCTGATGCTGGGAAGGATTGTGGACAGGAGGAGAAGGGGACGACAGAGGATGAGATGGCTGGATGGCATCACTGACTCAATGGACTG
>NW_011494944.1:395421-398074 GCF_000754665.1 Bison bison bison | reverse complement strand
ATCAAATGTTTGCAGGACCTAGGGAGAAATATCTCAAAACCAAGTGTAATAACCAATTTAGTTCAAAATCTTCTGGGGCTTGGGAGGGCAATAATTTTTCATATCTTTTGTGGGGTCAATTTCTAAATTTATTTTGAAAAGGCAATTTTTGCATATGTCAAAGTTATTCTTAAAGATACTTAGAAAATTACTGTAAAAGCCAATAATCTATACTATTTCTCAATAAAACTAACAATACCCAATGTTGTTCTTTTCTTTTACTCCAGCATAGGGACAGTTTACTTTTTCTTCAAGAATCAGCACATAAAGTAGGTGGCTTGTTCTTAGAGTTATGTTGAATTTAAAAGTGAGAGTTACATTCTAGAGAGAAATGCTTTAGGTGTTACAGAGGCTAGAACTACCCCCATTATTTAACACATTTTCAATTTTTCATTTTTTTTCTTTAGGGTTGATGATATATAGCTTCATTTGTGCAAGTAATGTAAACATGTCTCTGATGTAACTTTCTCTGTGGGATACAGAATTGATAAAAGATGACAATCTAGACTAAGAAAGAAGATCAAATCTAAGAGTGCAAAGTAGAACCTGCAGGAATTCCCAACTTTGGGGAGATTCTGAAGGTTGTTGCCAAATGTACTCCAGTGGGCTTGGTTAATGTGTGAATGGAATTATAAAGTTTGCTGATCCAATTTGCAGAATAACAGTGCAAGGTACACAGACTATTTGAGTGAAGGGAGAGTATGGTATGAGCTGAAACATTGATGATATTCTATTTAATAGACTTAGAAGAGATTTATATTCAGGTTATTAAGAACATGTTTGAGAAAAATTGAGAGCAACAACAAAGCAAGAACAATAGAGCAAATCTATGAAGAGGAGCATACGTTGGTTGCTGTGGAAAATCACTGTATAGGAGTTTGAAAGGATAGTATAATAGAAAAATCTTGCACTAAACAAGAAACAAGATAGATTCTAGTTAAAGTATTGAAGTAGAGGAGAGAAGATTCAGTATAGAACTAAATTCAACTTTGATTACACCAAAGACAGCTGAAGATTTATAGTCAACAAAAGGGACTAAAGTGCAGTTGCTGTTCTCTCGCTAAGCTGTGTCTGATTCTTTGCTACCCCATGGATTATATCCTGCCAGGATCTTCTGTTCTCCATTACCACCTGGAGTTTGCTCAAATACATCCTAACCACCTCATCCTCTGCCTTTCCCTTCCTCCTTTTCCTTCATCTTTTCCAGCATCAGGGTCTTTTCCAATGAGTCAGCTATACACATCAAGTGGCCAAAGGATTGGAGCTTCAGCTTCAGCATCAGTCCTTTCAATAAATATTCAGGGTTGTTGATTTCCTTTAGATTGACCGGTCTGACCTCCTTTTAGTCCAGGGACTCTCAAGACTCTTTTCCAGCACCATGATTCAAAAGTATCAGTTCTTCAGCCCTCAGCCATCTTTATGATCCAACTCTCACAAAAGCCACACGTGACTACTGGAAAAATCATAGCTTTGACTATACAGACTTTGACTATACTTTGTGGGCAAATTGATATCTCTGCTTTTTAATACTCTATCTAGGTTTGTCATAGATTTCCTTCCAAGGAGCAAGTGTCTTTGCATTTTATGTTTGTAGTCACCATCTGCAGTGAATTTGGAGCCCAGAAAATAAAATATGTCACTGCTTCAATTTTTCCCCTTCTTTTTGCCATGAAGTGATGGGACCCAAAGCCATGATCTGTTTTTTGAATGTTGAGTTTCAAGCCAGCTTTTTCACTCTCCTCTTTCACCATCACCAAGAGGCTCTTTCATTCCTCTTCACTTTCTGCTATTAGAGGGTATCATCTGTGTATCTGAGGTTGTTTGTATTTCTCCCAGTAATCTTGATTCCAGGTTGTGATATATCCAGCCTGGCATTTTGCATAATGTACTCTGCATATGAGTTAAATAAGCAGGGTGACAATATACAGCCTTATACTCCTTTCCCAATTTTAAACCAGTTCATTGTTCCATGTCCTGTTCTAACTGTTGCTTCTTGACCTGCATACAAGTTTCTCAGGAGACAGGTAAGGTGGTATGGTATTCCCATCACTTTAAGAATTTTCCAGTTTGCTGTGATCCACAGAGTCAAAGATTTTACTGTTGTCAATGAAGCAGAAGTAGATTTTTTTTCTGGATTTCCTTAGCTTTCTCCATGATCCAATAAATGATGGCAATTTTATCTCTGGTTCCTTTTTATATCTGGAAGTTCTTGGTTCATGTACTGCTGAAGCCTAACTTGGAAGATTTTGAGCATAACCTTGCTAGCATGTGAAATGTGCATACTTGTATAGTTGTTTGAACATTCTTTGGTATTGCCCTCTGAGACTGGAATGAAAACTGATCTTTCTCAGTCCTGTGGCCACTGACCAATTGTCCAAATTTTGTTAACATATTGTGTTCATCCCTTTAACAGCATCTTTAGGATTTGCAATCCCAAAGATGAATCACAGCACACCAGGCCTCCCTGTCCATCACCAACTCCCGGAGTTCACTCAAACTCATGTCCATTGAGTCCGTGATGCCATCCAGCCATCTCATCCTCTGTCATCCCCTTCTCCTCCTGCCCACAATCCCTCCCAGCATCAGAGTCTTTTCCAATGAGTCAACTCTTCAC
>NW_011494944.1:394509-394980 GCF_000754665.1 Bison bison bison | reverse complement strand
TCTGGGAGTTGGTGATGGACAGGGAGGCCTGGCGTGCTGGGATTCATGGGGTCGCAAAGAGTCGGACACGACTGAGTGACTGAACTGAACTGAAGGTTCACATTCTCATTCTTAAAAGTGCATTACCTCAATGCTTTAAAATATATATATTCCTCAAAAATTTTCGGATTTTTAACTGTGAGGTGAGCTTAGAAACAAAGTGAATGCTTTCTTTGAGAATTTAGAGGAGTACTGCTACTGCTACTGCTAAGTCACGTGAGTCGTGTCCAACTCTGTGTGACCCCTTAGACGGCAGCCCACCAGGCTCCCCCGTCCCTGGGATTCTCCAGACAAGAACACTGGAGTGGGTTGCCATTTCCTTCTCCAATTCATGAAAGTGAAAAATGAAAGTGTAGTCGCTCAGTCGTGTCTGACTCTTCACGACCCCATGGACTGCAGCCTACCAGGCTCCTCCGTCCATGGGAGTTTTCA
>NW_011494944.1:392226-394409 GCF_000754665.1 Bison bison bison | reverse complement strand
TGTTACGTGAGGGTATTGGATATATGACTCCAAAATCCTTTCAAGCAGAAAAAATATTCTATGATATAAAAGTACTTTTCCTTCCAATATACCTTAGCATATAAACTCCATTAAAAATATGTTGGGATACATATAAAAGCCAAAAATAAATAATAATAAGAATACAAAGTCATGTGATTCATAGTAATCTCCTTCAAGGTCTCTGAGATATTATAACTTCTTCTTTGCTTTTATAAAATACAGATTATTAATTTGCAATCAAAACAGAATTCCTGTAAAACAAATAATGAACAGAAGATTGAATAAGTTAACATGTTATACACCAATTAAAGTGAATGAAATATGGATCTATGCATCACAAGTAAGGCTTAGAAAAACAATGTTAAGTAAATATAAAATTCCCAAAAGGCTACATAAAGTAGGGTACTATTTATAAAAATAAAAACCTAATCAACATAATATAAATAATCATAAGTAATAAATTTATACAAGTAACAAGGGGAATTCTAATCATAAAACTCAAGACAATTGTCATCCATTTAAGCAATGGAAAGAGAAGGAAATAGATGTGGAGCAGGAACATGGATACAATGTTATGATAATCTTGTTCTTCAGTTAAAATTTCACTTTGTGAAGGTTTATTTTATAGTTGTACTTTAAAAGATCAAACTATGTTTAATAGTTTTTTGGAGGTATCAACAATTTACTTCTTAAAAAATGACATGTTTCAGGTATACAATATTAAAGTTCAACAGCTGTATATTGTTCAACAACTGACCATAGAGTGCTTAGCCCTACAAGTCTTATCACCATCCATCACCACACAATTGACCCCCTTTGCTCTTTTCACCTACTCCCAAGCTCCTTCCCCTTCTCTTGTGGTAACCACTAACCTGTTCTCTGTATCTGTGCATTTGTAAGTTTGTTTTTGTTTATATTGTTTGTTCTTTTGTTTAGATTCAAAATACAAGTGAAATCACATGGTATTTGTCTTTCTCCACCTCACTTATCTCATTGACCAAAATACACCTGAGGTCCATTCTTATTGCTGCTAATGACAGGAGTACATTCCCTTCATGGCTAGCAGTATTCCATTGTGTGTGTGTGTGTGTGTGTGTGTGTGACTTCTTCTATATTCATCCATCCACCAGTGAATACTTTGGTGTTTCTATATCTTAGCTATCATAAATAATGCTGCAATAAACAAAGAGGTACATAAATCTTTTCAAATTAATGTTTTCTTTTTATTTGGATAAATATTCAGAAGTGAAATAGTTGAGTCATATGATAGCTCCATTTTAAATTTTTTGTTGAACCTCCATGTTTTCCATAGTGGTTGTACCAATTAACATTCCCATCAACAGTGCACCAAAAAAATTCCCTTTTCTGCAAATCTTCCCCAACATTTGTTATTCCTTATCTTTTACATAATAGTCATTCTGACATGTGTGAGGTGATCTCATTGTGGATTTCATTCATATTTCCATGATGATTAGTGATAATGAACAACTTTTCATGTACCTATTGACCATCTATACGTTTTCTTTGGGAAAAGGTCTATTCAGGTCCTCTGTTATTTTTAATTGGTTTGTTAGTTTTTTTCTGATATTGAGTGGTATGAGTTCTTTATATATTCTAAATATTGACCCCTTATCAGGTACATGATTTGCAAATTATTCTCCCATTCTGTAGTTTGCTGTTTCACTTTGATGATGGTATCTTAGTCAAATAATCAAAAAGAAAGCAGAAAAGGGAAGCTAGAGAAATGAAAATAGGGAAAATCAGAAAATATCATAAAATGATAAACTTAAAGAAGTATATAACAATTTAATTTTTTGTTTGTTTTGTTTTTCTTATTCTCAGTCACTTTGCAGTCACATGAGTAAATAAACTCAATTATTTTCAATTCATGGGACATAGCAGTTCAGAGGTAATGAATCTGCGTGAGGTTTTAGTGGAAATTTAGTGGAGTTAGACTGTGTTTAAGCTGGTTTTAGAAAAGGCAGAGGAATCAGAGATCAAATTGCCAACATCTCCTGGATCATCAATACAGCAAGAAAGTTCAAGAAAAACATCTCTTTCTGCTTTATTGACTATGCCAAAGCCTTTGACTTTGTGGATCACAATAAACTGTGGAAAACTCTGAAGGAGATGGGAATACCAGACCACCTGATCTGCCTCTT
>NW_011494944.1:391812-392126 GCF_000754665.1 Bison bison bison | reverse complement strand
TCATGTACAACTCTTTGTGATCCCATGGACTACACAGCACATGGAATTCTCCAGGCCAAAATACTTGAGTGGGTAAGATTTCCTTCTCCAGGGGATCTTCCCAACCCAGGGATCAAACCCAAGTCTCCCACATGCAGGCAGATTCTTTACCAGCTCAACAACAAGGGAAGCCCGAGAATACTGGAGTGGGTAGCTTATCCCTTCTCCAGGGGATCTTCTCAATCCAGGAATCGAACGAGGGTCTCCTGCATTGCAGGCAGATTCTTTACCAACTGAGTGATTAGGAAAGCCTTCTCACTAAGTCATGTCTGACT
>NW_011494944.1:390219-391712 GCF_000754665.1 Bison bison bison | reverse complement strand
CAACAAAAGAGCCTCTTGATGAAAGTGAAAGAGGAGAGTGAAAAAGTTGGCTTAAAGCTCAACATTAAGAAAACGAAGATCATGGCATCTGGGCCCGTCACTTCATGGCAAATAGATGGGGAAACAATGGAAAGAGTGGCTGACTATTTTTTTGGTCTCCAAAGTCACTGCAGAGGGTGATTGCAGCCATAAATTAAAAGACGCTTACTCCTTGGAAGGAAAGTTATGACCAACCTAGATAGCATATTCAAAAGCAGAGACATTACTTTGCCAACAAAGGTCCATCCAGTCAAGGCCATGGTTTATCCAGTGGTCATGTATGGATGTGAGAGTTGGACTGTGAAGAAAGCTGAGCACTGAAGAATTGATGCTTTTGAACTGTGGTGTTTGGCGAAGACTCTTGAGAGTCCCTTGGACTGCAAGAAGATCCAACCAGTCCATCCTAAAGGAGATCAGTCCTAGGTGTTCATTGAGAGGACTGATGTTGAAGCTGAAACTCCAGTACTTTGGCCACCTGATGTAAAGAACTGACTCATTTGAAAAGATCCTGATGCCGGGAAAGATTGAGGGCAGAAGGAGAAGGGGATGACAGAGGATGAGATGGCTGGATGGCATCACTGACTCGATGGACGTGAGTCTGAGTGAACTCCGGGAGTTGGTGATGGACAGGGAGGCCTGGCATTCTGTGATTCATGGGGTCACAAAGAGTCAGAAATGACTGGGTGACTGAACTGAACTGAACTGCCATAGTGTTTATATAATGATTTTCCAAAGTTAAATTATTTTATCAAAAAGTAATTTACATCATACGTTCATATATGGTTGACTCAAGTCTCATTTTTCCCAACTGAATTCCTACAGTTTTATACTAACACAAATCTGAAAATGTTTATCATTTAATATAAAGTAGCAACAGTAATCAGATTTATAACTTTTTTTGTTAATCTTCTACCATAGCCTATGGCAAAACAGATTAAGAGAGGATACAACTCAGAATATACATATACTATGTATATGACCTCATGCAAATACCAAAATACTCAAAGCCTCAGTTCTCTTATCTGTAAAATGGAGAAAAACAATAATTTCTGTATGATTTCTTGATAAAAGAGTGAAATGTTCAGACACTGAATAGCCTTGTAGTTTTGAACACTAATTGCAAAGCTTTAATAATGAGGTTAAAAATCTCAGCTTCACACTTACGGGTTGTAAAGCTTTAAGTAAATTACTTAACACCACACTATTGCTGTTTTCTTACCTGCAAACTGTGGATCATGTCACTTAATTTTTGTGGGAATTATATAATACATACATATATGTGTGTGTGTTAATAGTACCTGTCACATACTTAGTATGGGTAAAAAGAATGGAGTTATTATTATTAGTCACCTTTTTCTCTTAGGTATATAGCCAATGTTTACAACTATGTAACATATTCATTAATAGCAGAAATTTTATCTCATATAGTATTATCATCACTCTTAAAAATGGTA
>NW_011494944.1:388826-390119 GCF_000754665.1 Bison bison bison | reverse complement strand
ATTTTCCCCAGTTTATTGTGATCCACAGAGTCAAAGGCTTTGGCATAGTCAATAAAGCAGAAATAGATACCTACTACCAAATTCCCAGAAGAAATATTGTTTTATTTTATAGTCTCTCAGGGAATAAACATTTTTCTCAAATTCTTATGCACACATTCTATCAATTCTTTTAATCTTTGAAAATTTGATAGGAAAAAAATCATGTATTTTCATATTTACTTTTAAGTATATTATTTTGTTTCTCAAAAGGAAATCTTACAGATAAATGACGTATATTGTTGGTTTTACAAAATTATAGTATATATGGATATGATAGTTGGGAAAGACAAGATTTAAATCTACATTGTCCTTAAAAGAATCTCTGAATTATATAATGTTTCCAGATTTTGTAAATAACTTCTGGGTATGCAGTAGTATACATATATATATATATATGTGTGTGTGTGTGTGTGTGTGTGTTTCTGTTTGTGTGTGCATATATATGTATATATATATGCTCACATACAATCTACATATTTCTACTGGTAGATGTATAAACAAAGCCACTAGATGATCTCCAAGATAAATGTTCCTTACTGAACTGAGCTCCACTAGGAATGGATTTGTGATGTTTCCATTACAATTTAAAACATTAAGCTTCTTAGCTGGAAAACTTGCTGACAAGCTATGTAACCTCCACCAAGTAACTTCACTTCTCCTGACATGAGTTTTCTCAATTGTTACGTGAGGGTATTGGATATATGACTCCAAAATCCTTTCAAGCAGAAAAAATATTCTATGATATAAAAGTACTTTTCCTTCCAATATACCTTAGCATATAAACTCCATTAAAAATATGTTGGGATACATATAAAAGCCAAAAATAAATAATAATAAGAATACAAAGTCATGTGATTCATAGTAATCTCCTTCAAGGTCTCTGAGATATTATAACTTCTTCTTTGCTTTTATAAAATACAGATTATTAATTTGCAATCAAAACAGAATTCCTGTAAAACAAATAATGAACAGAAGATTGAATAAGTTAACATGTTATACACCAATTAAAGTGAATGAAATATGGATCTATGCATCACAAGTAAGGCTTAGAAAAACAATGTTAAGTAAATATAAAATTCCCAAAAGGCTACATAAAGTAGGGTACTATTTATAAAAATAAAAACCTAATCAACATAATATAAATAATCATAAGTAATAAATTTATACAAGTAACAAGGGGAATTCTAATCATAAAACTCAAGACAATTGTCATCCATTTAAGCAATGGAAAGAGAAGGAAATAGATGTGGAGCA
>NW_011494944.1:388240-388726 GCF_000754665.1 Bison bison bison | reverse complement strand
ATTGCAGGCAGATTCTTTACCAACTGAGTGATTAGGAAAGCCTTCTCACTAAGTCATGTCTGACTCTTTTGCAACGCCATTGGCCTGTCAGGCCCCTCTGTCCATGGTATTTCCCAAGCAAGAATACTAAATTAGCTTGCCACATCCTTCTCCAGGGGATTTGCATCTTCTGCATTGGCAGGTGGATTCTTTACCACTTGAACCACCTGGGAAGAACAGTATACATAGGGACATCAATTCTAGAAATATTTAATGTTATTGATCTTAATACTTCTTGACCCTAAGGACATCATAGAATGGTATTAAAATGATTTCTTCAATGAATAATTTGGGGCCTTAAAATCAATATTCTATTTTCTTAAAAGTAAAAATTTATATCAGTGCTATTTTACAATTCCATTATTCTTTAGTACCAAATTCAGACTTAAATTGAAGAAAGTATAGAAAACCACTAGACCATTCAGGTATGACCTAAATCAAACCCCT
>NW_011494944.1:387661-388140 GCF_000754665.1 Bison bison bison | reverse complement strand
AGACTAGAGATCTCTTCAAGAAAATTAGAGATACCAAGAGAACATTTCATGCAAAGATGGGCTCAATAAAGGACAGAAATGGTATGGACTTAAGAGAAGTAGAAGATATTAAGAAGAGGTGGCAAGAATACACAGAAGAACTGTACAAAAAAGATCTTCATGACCCAGATACTCTCAATGATGTAATCACTGACCTAGAGCCAAACATCCTGGAATGTGAAGTCAAGTGGGCCTTAGAAAGCATCACTATGAACGAAGCTAGTGAAGGTAATGGAATTCCGGTTGAGCTATTTCAAATCCTGAAAGATGATGCTGTGAAAGTGCTGCACTCAATATGCCAGCAAATTTGGAAAGCTCAGCAGTGGCCACAGGGCTGGAACAGGTCAGTTTCATTCCAATCCCAAAGAAAGGCAATGGCAAAGAATGCTCAAACTACCGCACAATTGCACTCATCTCACATGCTAGTAAAGTAATGCTCA
>NW_011494944.1:383956-387561 GCF_000754665.1 Bison bison bison | reverse complement strand
TCACGTGAGTCGTGTCCAACTCTGTGTGACCCCTTAGACGGCAGCCCACCAGGCTCCCCCGTCCCTGGGATTCTCCAGACAAGAACACTGGAGTGGGTTGCCATTTCCTTCTCCAATGCATGAAAGTGAAAAATGAAAGTGTAGTCGCTCAGTCGTGTCTGACTCTTCACGACCCCATGGACTGCAGCCTACCAGGCTCCTCCGTCCATGGGAGTTTTCAGGCAAGAGTACTGGAGTGGGTCGCCAGTGCCTTCTCCAAGAGGAGTACTAGACACACACACACACAAACACACAAGAGGAAAGTTTTTTTTTTTAAGAATCAAATTAGTTAGTCTTTCCCCAAGAAATAGCCCCTTTGAGAGCTCTTAGTAGTAAGCTGGTAAACAGGGATGACTAAAGGTATGCCATACAACAGAAACTAGACATGTTTAAACCTAGGATGAATTATTTGCTATTAGTGGCTATTACTTACAGGTGGAATCAGAACTTCCCAAAAGCTTAACAGTAAACTGCCAAAAGTCCTGAACTTGAACAAGGGGAAACACTGTAAACAATTGCCTTAAACTTCAAAATCACCTTCTGCCCCAGCAGCAATTCTGTTCTTTCATTTATGATGGAAAAAGCAAAACAAGTTCATTTTTGTTTATTATTTAATTCACTTGTTGAAGGGAAGAATGTAATAGGGGCTCAGAGAGTTCAAGTACTGTTCTTATTAAAACAACATTTAGGTGGAAGAAAAAGCCTTCAGCATGAGAAACGCAACAATCACAACCTAAAAACAGTACCTACCTATTTCACCTGGAGGCAGAGAAACATAGGCTCATAAAATGGCTGTTTATCCACAATATAGGGGGAAAAATAAACACTAAACAACTGGGCTATAATCTCATTTAATACTAAAAGGAAAAAAGTATGTCGAATTTTGTTATAGCTTCCAAAGGTGCATACGTTGTTTTTATATATTCTTTGAAAATAAGTAAACAAAATAAAAACAGAAAAAATAGTCAGTAAATGGAAAAGTCACACCTGAAAGTGCGATTAAAAGTGGGGACTATTTGGGGAAGCCATAAATGTAGAGTTAGAAACTTATATTTTCACAGAAGTGTCCTTACATTTTCTAATACTGTAGAATTATATCTTAGATATAGCCCCCTTTTCAAAAACAGCTGAGACAACTGTCCTTCTCACATCAGTCTGACTGAACAAAATATTTTTCTCTTTCTATAAATCTACCACTAGGTTGATGAACTATTTTTTGTCCTTCTGAAAGTTGGCATAGGCAATCCACAAATCTTTAAGAAAGGTCAATACACCGATTTAAAAAATAAAACTGCATCCACATTGTTAAAATTCACTGAATCAGCAACTTTAGCCAAAAAGCATGACATATTTGTTTTCCTCCTGGAAGTACATCCTTAAATTAATTACTTTCACAGATAAGACAGAGCATGGAACACATTTACAGCAACATTATCTTACCTTTTATTTTTTCCTCTTCCCACCCTGTTATCACAAAACTCTGGGGTAGTTTGCTCTTTCACAAATGTTTTGCCTTCCTGGACAAATGCAACTTCCTTAACCTAACTACTATTTTTGGGCAATGAAAGCTCCTTGACCATGGTATAATTTTAGATTGCTGTTGATGTGTTTAACAATATCCAAACATATTCCTCCACATTTTATTTCATAATCTGAGGGAAACTTCAATTCTCAATAGTTTTAGCTTCTGTACTACATATCTGTTAATATGTAATGCACTACATATGTGCTAATATTTTCATTTTTCTTCCAGGACAAGTTTTCCATTGTAAAAATATCATAGACATTATATATACTTTTATATATTATATATGTTATATAAAAATAAGTAAATTATATTTATAATCTCTTCTGCATTTTTTAGCATCAAAATAATATTTTATATAATTCTTTGAGTAATCATCAGGCTTCAGTCTGGTGATATCTAAATATTCTGACCCTTCAAGTGATTCTTATTAGTAAGTATTTATCATGATATTAGCCTTTGAACACATTTCAAGTGAAGAATAATTGAGAGATGTTCTCCAATGAGAGAAGTGGTACAATAAAATAAATGAGAAAATGGTGACATCATCTCCTGATGAATCCATTCAAAATATTTACTGATTGATAGAAATATAATAGACAACAACTTAGAAACTTGCAATAGAAATATGAAGCAAGCATAATAAAAGAATGGAATTAGCTCATTTTTTGAGGGGAAGAGAGCTATATACAAGGAAATATTTTTAAAGTAGATGACTAAATGTAACTAGTAGCCATGGGAGAAATTACTTTTGGGTTTTGGGTCTAGGAACATTTTCAGAGGTACATAAAATTCTCATGTAGCAGTATTAGACCAATATTCTTAGAGCATCCAGGTAACTTGGAATAAAATTTTAAAATATATACTGGCACTAATAATTCGATCTCTAAATGAGTCACTTCTAAAAGACTCATAATTCATAGAGCTACTGGAATTTCAAATATAGAAATATTCTTATCACAGATATTCAGTTTTGAAATTACCATAGTGCTACCAAAATGCATTATATGAATAATAATTTTATTTAGGTATCTGTGGATATCTTTTGTTAAATGGTCAGTAACTATGGTTTTGCTTCCCTGTGGCTCAGTGGTAAAAGAATCCACCTGCAATGCAAGAAATGCATACAGGAGATACAGGTTCTATCTCTGGGATGGGAAGATCCCCTGGAGAAGGAACAGGCAACTCACTCCAGTATTTTTGCCTGAAAAGTCCCATGAACAAAGGTTACAGTCCATGGGTGGCAAATAGTCAGACATGAGTTAGCAACTAAGTAACTATCGTTTGCTGTACTCTGACTTAATCTTCTGGTGGATTATGTTAGAATCCACAGAATAGTGCACTTACTACTTTTCTCACTGTACCATGATGTCTGATAGAAGCCGTCATTTTCACATCATTTTAATTAATTTTTAGGATAATCTTAATATGATTAAGATTTATGGAATTTAATGCATTGTATTTCAAAGGAAACAATTTAATGGAGTAACAACTAAACATAAAATCAGGGAGATAAGGAATGCAACAAGTAACGGAGGTGAATCCTAATATTCATTACCAGGCCTATGTTAATTTGTTAATGAAATGGCATAAAGCAGTGAAAAGAAGTGGTATTGTGGTTGATTGTCATTTCTGGAATTACATTATCATAAATGTATGTAATGTCCTTTGTATAATTCAGAAAAATAGATTGGGATATGTATGCACAAACAAATCATTATGGCATATTGAGACAGGGTAATTTAAATATTCACAAACACAGGTATAACAAGTTTCAGAGATAATAAGCAAGAGATGTGGAAACTGGATACTATATTCTCTTCTAGATTCAAACTCAGTTGTGGTTTAGAAAAGTGATAGTGTTCAGTAATTTGGAGAAACCATTTCATTTTTTCCATTAAACAATGTCTATAGGTGCCTGGATTTCTCTTACCTTGGGTGTGGGGACATTTTTTTGGATGTTAGTTCTAAAAGGTCTTGTAGGTCTTCATAGAACCGTTCAACTTCAGCTTCTTCAGCGTTACTGGTTGGGGCATAGACT
>NW_011494944.1:382830-383856 GCF_000754665.1 Bison bison bison | reverse complement strand
TGAATGGTTTGCCTTGGAAACGAACAGAGATCATTTTGTTGTTTTTGAGATTGCATCCAAGTACTGCATTTCAGACTCTTTTGTTGACTATCATGGCCACTCCATTTCTTCTGAGGGATTCCTGCCCACAGTAGTAGATATAATGGTCATCTGAGTTAAATTCACCCATTCCAGTCCATTTCAGTTCGCTGATTCCTAGAATGTTGACATTCAGTCTTGCCATCTCTTGTTTGACCACTTCCAATTTGCCTTGATTCATGGACCTGACACTCCAGGTTCCTATGCAATATTGCTCTCTACAGCATTGGACCTTGCTTCTATCGCCAGTCACATCCACAGCTGGGTATTGTTTTTGCTTTGGCTCCATCCCTTCGTTCTTTCTGGAGTTATTTCTCCACTGATCTCCAGTAGCATATTGGGCACCTACTGACCTGGGGAGTTTCTCTTTCAGTATCCTATCATTTTGCCTTTTCATACTGTCCATTGGGTTCTCAAGGCAAGAATACTGAAGTGGTTTGCCATTCCCTTCTCCAGTGGATCACATTCTGTCAAATCTCTCCACCATGACCCGCCCGTCTTGGGTTGCCCCACGGACATGGCTTAGTTTCACTGAGTTAGACAAGGCTGTGGTCGTAGTGTGATTAGATTGACTAGTTTTCTGTGAGTATGGTTTCAGTGTGTTTGCTCTCTGCTGCCCCAAAGACTTTGACTGTGTGGATCACAATAAATTGTGGAAAACTCTGAAAGAGATGGGAATACAGGACCATCTGATCTGCCTCTTGAGAAATTTGTATGCAGGTCAGGAAGCAACAGTTAGAACTGGACATGGAACAACAGACTGGTTCCAAATAGGAAAAGAAGTTCGTCAAGGCTGTATATTGTCACCCTGTTTATTTAACTTATATGCAGAGTACATCATGAGAAACGCTGGACTGGAAGAAACACAAACTGGAATCAAGATTGCTGGGAGAAATATCAATAACCTCAGATATGCAGATGACACCACTCTTATGGCAGAAAGTGAAG
>NW_011494944.1:381929-382730 GCF_000754665.1 Bison bison bison | reverse complement strand
GCCAACAAAGGTTCGTCTAGTCAAGGCTATGGTTTCTCCTGTGGTCATGTATGGATGTGAGAGTTGGACTGTGAAGAAGGCTGAGCACCGAAGAATTGATGCTTTTGAACTGTGGTGTTGGAGAAGACTCTTGAGAGTCGCTTGGACTGCAAGGAGATCCAACCAGTCCATTTGGAAGGAGATCAGCCCTGGGATTTCTTTGGAAGGAATGATGCTAAGGCTGAAGCTCCAGTACTTTGGCCACCTCATGAGAAGAGTTGACTCATTGGAAAGGACTCTGATGCTGGGAGGGATTGGGGGCAGGAGGAGAAGGGGACGACAGAGGATGAGATGCCTGGATGGCATCACTGACTCGATGGACATGAGTTTGAGTGAACTCCGGGAGTTGGTGATGGACAGGGAGGCCTGGTGTGCTGCGATTCATGGGGTCGCAAAGAGTTGGACACGACTGAACAACTGATCTGATCTGATAGGTGCCTGGGAATGAAGTCACCATATTGCTAGAATGATTGTCTGTGTGTTCTAGTAAATGCAGATTTTCCTCTTTACAATACGGGATAAGGATTTTCTGTTAAGAATTTAAGATGCAATAAAACCAGTCCATTCTAAAGGAGATCATCCCTGGGTGTTCTTTCGAAGGAATGATGCTAAAGCTGAAACTCCAGTACTTTGGCCACCTCATAAGAAGAGTTGACTCATTGGAAAAGACTCTGATGCTGGGAGGTATGGGGACAGGAGGAGAAGGGGACGACAGAGGATGAGATGGCTGGATGGCATCACGGACTTGATGGACGTGAGTTT
>NW_011494944.1:373242-381829 GCF_000754665.1 Bison bison bison | reverse complement strand
AGACGCTTACTCCTTGGAAGGAAAGTTATGACCAACCTATATAGCATATTCAAAAGCAGAGACATTACTTTGCCAACAAAGGTTCGTCTAGTCAAGGCTATGGTTTCTCCTGTGGTCATGTATGGATGTGAGAGTTGGACTGTGAAGAAGGCTGAGCACCGAAGAATTGATGCTTTTGAACTGTGGTGTTGGAGAAGACTCTTGAGAGTCGCTTGGACTGCAAGGAGATCCAACCAGTCCATTTGGAAGGAGATCAGCCCTGGGATTCTTTGGAAGGAATGATGCTAAGGCTGAAGCTCCAGTACTTTGGCCACCTCATGAGAAGAGTTGACTCATTGGAAAGGACTCTGATGCTGGGAGGGATTGGGGGCAGGAGGAGAAGGGGACGACAGAGGATGAGATGCCTGGATGGCATCACTGACTCGATGGACATGAGTTTGAGTGAACTCCGGGAGTTGGTGACGGACAGGGAGGCCTGGTGTGCTGCAATTCATGGGGTCGCAAAGAGTCAGACACAACTGACCGACTGAACTGAGCTGAACTTATCCCAAGTGATAATGTAGATAACAATTTGAAGGAATTAAGATATTAATGAAGTTGTTGTATTTACCTTAGTCTTTACACTTCACTTGAATAAGTTAACTAAAACCTAGCTGAAGTTTTAGAAAATAGAGGACAAAACTGACAGTATTATATTCAAAACAAACACTCTGAAGTAGAGATAAAGGACTACATCTTTATCTAGATAAGAAATTGTAAGGGTACCTTTTAAAAGTAGGGTTTCTACAGAAAGAAGATAAATTTAGAATTTGATTCTGTTTAAAAAGAATGGGAAAGGATGTACAAAACTGACAAAATACTACTGTTATCCATTGACAAATGGTTTCTGCATTTCAGTTTCACCTGAGGATGCTTCTAATGGGATTTTAAAAATATAAATGAGGCAATTTATTTGACTAATGATAAAATAATAGAAATATATTATAAAATACTTCTACATGCATATAATTTTATTTGGTAAAAAGACTTTGGAAGATGTAAGAAAAACTGATGGATGAAGTATTTGAATGTATTTTAAAAGTGGTTGATTTATTCAAATTAATGTAATAAAGAAGAAAAATTTGCATTGGTTATTGGCAGATAGAACTAAATTACACTTGTGGCCTGAAGACTGAAATAAGCACAGTTTTTCCAGATTGTTTCTTTCACATGTTAATGATAATATAATGATATAACAGTTCAATTAATTAAAGAGTAGTTATTAACTGATCATAGATAGAATAGCAATCATATCCTTTGTTAACTGTCTTGACAAAAGTTTGTGAAGAAATGTGAGGAACAGAAGATTATATCTCAGAGGATGAAAACAACTGTAAATAAAAATTGTTGAGGCTGTTTCCTTAAGAAATTCTGAGGTATAATAAAGGAATATTATCTCTTCAACTGATTGAACATAGTAAAGAAAACAAGGCATATTGTGGATCTTTGTTAGCTCAATTACCTCCTGTCAGTCTCGTATTTCTCACATGGTCTGAAATACGATAGAAATTACTCAGTCTTCAGTCTACTGAATTGCTGAATAAGCACAGCAAACAGTAGAGACTACTCCATAAGGTGTTTTTCTGCTTCTTAGTTCTGCAAGGTCAATCCTGCTTCATAAAGTGGCTATAAGTACAGAATGGAAGGTAAACATTCTATAATTTTAAGTTTTGGTTAGAAAACACAAAATGAAATCTTTCACAAGCTTAGGAAAATTGGAGAAGTATACTCCAAGCACCTTGTGTTTCTAAGGCTCTTTTTAGAAAATCAATAGCAATATTAGGCAGTACTATATAAAGAGAAATTTTTAAAGCATGTACAGAAACCTATATTTTTCAATAGAAAGCTTTGATTTTAAGTCCCTGTTCCACGATGTAATGTATTGATTTTTCTTTCCATTGTTCATGAGATCCTTTTAATTTTATAAGAATACCACTATAATGCATCTATCAGTTCAAGAACAAGGGTGACTATACCAAACTATAGCCCAGAAAAATATTTAGTCTGTAAAAATATTAAAGACTAACCTATGCTTTCACCCTTTATGGTCCAGCTATATATTTGTGACACATAAAGCACTGTGTGGTTGGACTGGTAGAGAAATGATTACTTTTATCATTCTTAAAGAATCAATAGCAAAAAAAAAACAAACAAAAACAAACAAACAAACAAAAAAACCCACACCAAAGTAAAAGAAAGATAGTCTAGCAATTAAAGGCAAGTGTATGGATATAAATCCTGCCCTTCTCTTCACCTATGGCCACAACTGAAGCATGATACAACTTCAATTTTTTAAAAAAATCTTGATTTACGGTGTAAAGATTTAGGATAGTTCTGATACTCTTATTTCAAAAAAGATTTGCAAACCTCTGGCCTAAATAACCTTAGGGGGAAAAAAAAACAAAACAAAACAACCAGACCCACAGGTTACATTTCCTTGGAACTTTCTTAAACAGCTCTTTCTAAGAACTAAAAGATGTTGACTAAGCTCTGTAGTATCCTCTGCCTGATATCTCTGTTCTTTTTCTATTTTCTCAAGGCCAGAATAATATACTGTAATATAATTCCTACTAAATACCAGAAGCTAAGACAGTTTCACTTTTTAACTACCTTTCTCTTCTCTTTTCGTACTGTTCATGGGGTTCTTAAGGCAAGAATATTGAAGTGGTTTTCCATTCCGTTCTCCAGTGAGAACATTGACATTCTGTTAGACCTCTCCACCATGACCTGCCCATCGTGGGTGACCCCACAGGGCATGGCTTGATTTCATTGAGTTAGACAAGGCTGCAGTCCTAGTGTGATTAGATTGACTAGTTTTCTGTGATTATGGTTTCAGTGTGTCTGCTCTCTGATGCCCTTTTGCAACACCTACCATCTTACTTGGGTTTCTCTTACCTTGGATGTGGGGTATCTCTTCATGGCTGCTCCAGCAAAGTGCAGCTGCTGCTCTTCAGTCCTGGGTGTTCTTTGGCAGGAATGATGCTAAAGCTGAAACTCCAGTACTTTGGCTACCTCATGCGAAGGCTTGACTCATTGGAAAAGACTCTGATGCTGGGAGGGATTGGGGGCAGGGGGAAAAGGGGACAACAGAGGATGAGATGGCTGGATGGCATCACCGACTCGATGGACGTGAGTTTGAGTGAACTCCAGGAGTTGGTGATGGACAGGGATGCCTGGCGTGCTGCGATTCCTGGGGTGGCAAACAGTCAGACACGACTGAGTGACTGAACTGAATTGAACTGAACTTCTCTTCTCTGGCAGTCTTCCTCTAAGGCCATTGCTGACATTTGTAATATCTTAAAGAAGTGTGGTATGAAAATAAAACAGGCTTACATGTACAATGACCAGGGTTTTAAAACATAGTTTTGACACTTAAAGATTGTTAATTTACCTAAAGTCAGCTGGATTATGTATTTTACATTGAGTTATTCTTATTTCTATTTTAACATTGTGATTAAATAAGTCTTGAAGGGCTAAACAATATTTTATGAGACTGATAGTTTCTTAAAATAATGTTTTTATATTTAGGCATATAGAAATTTTAATTTATATTCTCGTTAATTTGAAACTTGAATTTAATGAAAGCAAGAGTATATTTCAAAATATATTTTCATTTTAAATGGTATAATGTTTTAAAATGATAGAACAAAATATAAGGAAAAAAATCTTGCTTATAAACATCCTAACTGAAAATTATGATAATTTTTAATTTTTGAAATACTTTTTCTATTTGTATATGTGACAAAAGTTGAAACATATTGAATATACATTTTTGAAATTTTTATATAGCAAACTATTGTATTCTCATATAATTAAAATAGTTTCTAAACCTTGTTTTAGTGACTAATATTAAATTTATATGAATGTAACACAATTTTTGTAACTACCCTCTATTTCTAGGCAATGTTAGGGTCTAGTCTATTCTCAAGTTTCTACCTTAAAAGAATAATGCCGCAACTTTCAGTTTCTGGTTCCTCACGTAAGGAACTTGGAAGTCACCACTTGATCCTGCTACTGCTAAGTCACTTCAGTCGTGTCCAACTCTGTGCAGCCCCATAGACAGCAGCCCACCAGGCTCCCCCATCACTGGGATTCTCCAGGGAAGAACACTGGAGTGGGTTGCCATTTCCTTCTCCAGTGCATGAAAGTGAAAAGTGAAAGTTAAGTCGCTCAGTCGTGTCCAACCCTCAGCCACCCCATGGACTGCAGCCTACCAGTCTCCTCCATCCATGTGATTTTCCAGGCAAGAGTATTAGAGTGGGGTGCCATTGCCTTCTCCGCCAAATAAAGTCTAGAGTTGCATTAATAAAACCAACCAATGTTGGCGCCTTAGTTAACATTAGGGATAAAGTGTATCTAAGAAGCCTCTATACTATCTTTGCAACTTTTTGGTAAATCTAAAATTATTCCTAGACAAGTTTTTAAAAATCTGAACATAAAAGCTGCTTCTACTGATATCTGTACATTTATGATAATGAATTAAATATTTTACAAAGACATTCTGACTTTGTCCTCTTGAGAAAGCCAAGGTTGCCAAGAAAATCCATGAATCTATTCTAAGTTTAAAGCTACCCGGTCAAATATTGCTGACTGGAGTCTAGTTTGCTTACTTGTCCCTGAGGGACACACTTGCTTAACAATAGGCAAAAAAAAAACTAGACCAAAAAAAAAAAAAAATCTATAAAAATTCTTAGATCTCTAAGGGAGGGGAGGGCACAAAGCAAACCATTACTCCAAAGAGTAGAGAGACAGACAGGTGAATACATGGAGTCAAGGTAGGATTAATAGAGCAGAGCCTCAAAAGCAGAAAGTACCAATGGAACCAAAGCCAGGGGAGACAAATTTTAACTGTAAAAGGCAAATTGCTGTGGATTCAGTGTAGAGAAGTCTTAAAGTTTAAAACTCCCAAGGGACTCAATGATAGAAGGGCCCCCACAATATTGAGAACTAGTAAGCAATATGGCAGATTGCAGGATATAAGTTTAATATACAAGTCAATCACATTCCTATATACCAACAATAAACAAAAGGTATTTCAAATTAAAACCACAATATCATTTACCTTAGCAGCAAAACACCCAAAATATTTAGGTATGCCTCTAATAAGATATGCACAAGACCTGTATACAAAAAACTACAAAGCTCTGATGGATGAAATTAAAGAACAAAATGAAGGGAGAGTGCTTCCATGTTCATGGATAGGAAGACTCAATGCTGTCAAGACATCAGTACTTCCCAGCTTGATTCAGTACAATTCAACCAAAATTCCAGCAAGTTATTTTGTGGATATCAGCAAATTGGTTCTAAAATATGTCTAGAGAGGCAAAAAGCCCAGAATAGTCAGCACAAATATCGATAAGAATGAAATCGGAGGACTAATGCTATCTGACTTTGGTTTTACTATAAGGCTACAGTAATCAAGTGATATTGGTTAAAGAAGAGACAAACAGATCAATAGAAAAGAATAGAAAGCTCATAATTAGACTCCCATAAATAAGCTAAATGATATTTGACAAAGGGGCAGAGGCAAGACAATTAGGTGTTTTCAAAAATGGCACTCAACAATTGACATCTGACATCCAACATGCCAAAAAAAAAAAAAAGAAAGAATATAGAATAGATTTACTGACTTCACAAGACTTTGCTCAAAATGGATGAAAGATATATATGTAAAATGTAAACATATAATATTCCTAGAAGATAACATAGGAGAAAATCTAGATGACTTTAGTATGGCAACTGACTGAGAGAGTCATTTCCTAGGCAGGTTGATAAGAAGTCTAGGTATTCCCAAGGAGAGGAGGGTCTGGAATTCTCAAGGAGGAAGAAAAGACAAACTTTTTTTTCTTCCTCTACATTCCTTAGGATTATATAACAATAATGTATCCTGCCTGAGGACAGTCTCTGGATTAAACCTTCTGGCTAATCCTGTTATCTTAAAATGTAAATTATGGGAGTAGGTTTGGTGAGGTCTTTACAACCTCCAGACGTTCTTTTGATTCATTGGAGAATATATAACTCCAGTGCTAACACTAGCAAAGGGGTACTCTTTCTGCCCCCTTCTGATGCCTATGTCAGAAGCTTTCTCTATCTCCTTTATACTTTAATAAAACTTTATTATACAAAAGCTCTGAGCAATCAAGCTTGTCTCTGGCTCCGGATTGAATTCTTCTCCTCTGGAGGCCAAGAATCCTGGCGTCTTTTCGTGGTTCAGCAACAACCTTTCATATCTAGCTACAATAACACAGCATAATCCATGAAACAAATAACTGATAAGCAGAATTGCATTAAAATTCAAAACTTATGGTCTGCAAGACAATGTTAAGAAAATGAGGAAACAAGACACGAACTGGGAGAAAATATTTGCAAAGTAAACATCTGATAAGGTACTATTATCAAAATATTCAAAGAACTCTTAAAACTCAACAGTAAGTAAACGAACAACCCAGGTTTTTTTTTTTAATGGATAAAAGACCTTAAAATACACTATCAAAGGAGAAATTCTACATCCTATGTTATCAGTTCAGTTCAGTTCAGTCGCTCAGTCATGTCCAATTCTTTGCGACCCCATGAATCGCAGCACGCCAGGCCTCCCTGTCCATCACCAACTCCCAGAGTTTGCTCAAGACTCATGCCCATCGAGTCGGTGATGCCATCCAGCCATCTCATCCTCTGTCGACCCTTCTCCTCCTGCCCCCAGTCCCTCCCAGCATCAGGGTCTTTTCCAATGTGTCAACTTGCTCTTCACATATGTTATCAATGAAATGCAAATTAAAACAACAATGAAATAACACTATATACCTATTAGGATGGCCAAAATTCTGAACATTGGTAACAGCAAATATCAGTGAGGATGTGGAGCAACAGGAAATTTCATCCGCTGCTGGTGGGAATGCAAAAGGTACAGTCATTTTTGAAGATACTTTGGCAGTTTCTTACAAAATTAAACATACTCTTACCTTATTATCTAGCAATTGTGCTCTTTGTATTTACCTTAAAGAGTTGAAAATGCATATCCACACATGTACATATATCCATAATGGTCAAAACTTGGAAGCAGGAGAGAGCAAGACGTCAGAGGAGTAGGTGGACATGGAGTACATCTTTCTCCATGGATCAAACCTCAGTAAATTTTAGAAATTTGAAATCATATCAAGCATCTTCTCTGACCACAATGCTATGAAACTAGATATTAATTACAAGAAAAAAACTGTAAGAAACACAAACACATGGAGATTAAACAACACATTTCTAAATAACCAACAGGTTACTGAAGAAATCAAAATGTAAATCAAAAAAATTTCTAGAAACAAATGACAATGAGAACACAACAAGTCAAAACCTAAGGGATGCAGCAAAAGCACTTCTAAGAGGGAAGTTTATTGCAATGCAATCCTACCTCAAGAAACAAGAAAAACATAGAATAAACAGCCTAACTTTCCAACTAAAGCAACTGGAAAAAGAGGAAGAAAAAAAAATTAGTAGAAGGAAACAAATCATAAGGATCCAAGCAAAAATAAATGGAAAAGAAATGAAAGAAACAATAGTAAAGATAAATAAAACTAAAAGCTGGTTATTTGAGAAGGTAAACAAAATTGACAACCCCTTAGCCAGACTCATCAAGAAAAAAAAAAAGAGAGAGAGAGAAGAATCAAATCAAAAAATTAGAAATGAAAAAGGAGAGGTTACAACAGATAATGCAGAAATTTAAAGGATTATAAGAGACTATTATGAACAACTATATGGCAATAAAATAGAAAACCTGGAAGAAATGGATAGATTCTTAGAAAAGTTCAGTCTTCCAAGACTGAACCAGGAAGAAATAGAAATTATGAACAGCCCAATTACAAGCACTGAAATTGAAGCTGTGATCAAAAATCTCCCCCAAAATAAAAGCCCAGGACCACATGGCTTCAAAGGAGAATTCTATCAAACATTTGGAGAAGAGCTAATCCCTATCCTTCTAAAACTCTTTCAAAAAATTGCAGAGGAAGGAACACTTTCAAATTCATTCTATGAGGCCACCATCACCCTGATACCAAAACCAGACAAAGACAACACAAAAAAGAAAACTACAGACTGATATCACTGATGAACATAGATGTAAAATTTCTCAACAAAATTTTAGCAAACAGAATTCAGCAACACATCAAAAACCTTGTACACCATGATCAGGTCGGGTTTATTCAAGGAGTGCAAGAAATCTTCAATATATGGAAATCAATCAATGTGATACACCATATTAACAAATTGAAAGATAATAGATGCAGAAAAAGCCTTTGACAAAATTCAGCACCTATTTCTGATTAAAACTCTTCAAAAAGTGGGCATAGAAGGAACCTATCTCCACATCAGATCAGATCAGATCAGATCAGTCACTCAGTCATGTCCAACTCTTTGCGACCCCATGAATCCCAGCACGCCAAGCTTCCCTGTCCATCACCAACTCCCGGAGTTCACTCAGACTCACGTCCATCGAGTCAGTGATGCCATCCAGCCATCTCATCCTCTGTCGGACCCTTCTCCTCTTGCCCCCAAGCCCTCCCAG
>NW_011494944.1:315997-373142 GCF_000754665.1 Bison bison bison | reverse complement strand
CAATGAGTCAACTCTTCGCATGAGGTGGCCAAAGTACTGGAGTTTCAGCTTTAGCATCATTTCTTCCAAAGAAATCCCAGGGCTGATCTCCTTCAGAATGGACTGGTTGGATCTTCTTGTAGTCCAAGGGACTCTCAAGAGTCTTCTCCAACACCACAGTTCAAAAACATCAATTCTTCGGCGCTCAGCCTTCTTCACAGTCCAACTCTCACATCCATACATGATCACAGGAAAAACCATAGCCTTGACTAGACGAACCTTTGTTACCTCAACATAGTAAAGGTCATATATGATAAGCCTACAGCAAGCATTATTCTCAATAGTGAAAAACTGAAAGCATTCCCCCTAAGATTAGGAAAAAGACAAGGGTGTCCACTTTCACCAGTTATTCAACATAGTTCAGGAAGTCCTAGCTACAGCAAGAAGAGAAGAAAAAGAAATAAAAGGAATCCAGATCAGAAAAGAAGAAGTAAATCTCTCACTGTTTGCAGATGACATGATACTGCACATAGAAAACCCTAAAGATAGTATCAGAATATTACTAGAGCTAATCAGTGAATTTAGCAGAGTTGCAGGATACAAAATCAATACACATAAATCACTTACATTTCTATATACTAACAATGAAAATATCAGAAAGAGCAATTAAGGAATCAATCCCATTCACCATTGCAACAAAAAGAATTAAATATCTAGGAATAAACTTACCTAAGGAGACAAAAGAGCTGTACACAGAAAATTATAAGACACCAATGAAAGAAATCAAAGATGACATAAACAGATGGAGAGATATTCCACATTTCTGGGTAGGAACAATCAATATTGTAAAAATGACTATAATACCAAATGCAGTCTACAGATTCAATGTGATCCCTATCAAATTACCAATGGCATTTTTCACAGAACTAGAACAGCAAAATTCACAATTCATGTGGAAACACAAAAGACTCCAAATAGCCAAAGCAGTCTTGAGAAAGAAGAATGGAGCTTAAGGAATCAAGCTTTCTGACTTCAGGTTATACTACAAAGTTACAGTCATCAAGACAGCATGGTATTGGCACAAAAACAGAAAAATAGATCAATGGAACAAGATATAAAGCCCAGAAATAAACCCATGCACCTATAAGTACCTTATTTATGACAAAGGAGGCAAGAATATACAATGGGGCAAAGACAGCCTCTTCAATAAATGGTGCTGGAAAATTGGACAGCTACATGTAAAAGAATGAAATTAGAACACTTCCTAACACCACACACAAAGGTAAACTCAAAATAGATTAAAGATCTAAATGTAAGACCAGAAACTATAAAACTCTTAGAGGAAAACATAGGCAGAATATTTGATGACATACATCAAAGCAAGATCCTCTATGACCCACCTCCTAGAATAACAGAAATAAAAATCAAAGTAAACAAGTGAGACTTGATTAAACTTAAAAGCTTTTGCACAGCAAAGGAAACTATAAGCAAGGTGAAAAGGAAACTCTCAGAATGGGAAAAAATGGCAGCAAATGATACAACTTACAGAGGATTAATTTCCAAAATATACAAGCAGCTCATATAACTCAATATAAGAAAAACAAACAATCCAATCAAAAAGTCCTGAGGGATGGAATGGGGAGGGAGGTGGGAAGGGGGTTCAGGATGGGGACAACATGTACACCCATGGCTAACTCATGTGAATGTATGGCAAAAACCACTACAATATTGTAAAGTGATTAGCCTCCAATTAAATAATTAATTTACAAAAAAAGTGGGGAAAAAACCTAAACAGACATTTCTCCAAAGAGACACACAGATGGCTAACAAACACATGGAAAGATGCTCAACATCGCTCATTATTAAAGAAATGCAAATCAAAACTACAATGAGATATCACCTCACACCAATCAGAATGGCCCTCCAAAAAGTCTACAAACAATAAATGCTGGAAAGGGTGTGGAGAAAGGGGGACACTCTTGCACTGTTGGTGGAAATGTAAATTGATACAGCCACTACGGAAGACATTATGGAGATTCCTTAAAAACTAGGAATAAAACCACCATATAACCCAGCAATCCCACTCCTAGGCATACACCCTAAGGAAGCCAAAATTGAAAGAGACACACATATCCCATTGTTCATCACAGCACTATTTACAATAGTTAGAACATGGAAGAAACCTAGATGTCCATTGATAGATGAATGGATAGAGAAGTTGTGGTATATATACACCATGGAATATTACTCAGCCATAAAAAGGAATGTATTTGAGTCAGTTCTAATGAGGTGGATGAACCTAGAACCTAGAACCTATTATACAGAGTGAAGTGAGTCAGAAAGAGAAAGATAAATACCATATTCTAACACATATATATGGAGTCTAGAAAAATGGTACTGAAGAATTCATTTACAGGGCAACAATGGAGAAACAGACATAGAGAATAGACCTATAGACATGCGGATAGGGGAGGAGAGGGTGAGATGCATGGAAAGAGTAACATGGAAACTTATATTACCGTATGTAAAACAGATAGCCAATGGGAATTTTCTGTATGGCTCAGGAAACTCAAACAGGGGCTCTGCATCAACCTAGAGGGGTGGGATGGGGAGGGAGATGGGAGGGAGGTTCAAAAGGGAGGGGATATTGTATCCCTATGGCTGATCCATGTTGAGGTTTGAAAACAGCAACATTTTGTAAAGCAATTATCTTTCCATAAAAAATAAATTAATTAAAACAAAAACTTGGAAGCAGCAAATATGTCCTTTAGTAGGCATGAATAAACTGTGATACATTTAAGGAGTGGAAATCTATTCAGAGCTAAAAAGAAATAAGCTCTCAAGCCATGAAAAGACATACAAGAACTTTAAATGCATATTCAGTTCAGTTCAGTCACTCAGTCATGTCCGACTCTTTGCAACCCCATGAATCGCAGCATGCCAGGCTTCCCTGTCCATCACCAACTCCTGGAGTTCACTCAAACACATGCCCATCGAGTCAGTGATGCCATCCAGCCATCTCATCCTCTGTCGTCCCCTTCTCCTGCCCACACTCCCTCCCAGCATCAGAGTCTTTTCCAATGAGTCAACTCTTCACATGAAGTGGCCAAAGTATTGGAGTCTCAGCTTTAGAATCAGTCCTTCCAAAGAAATCCCAGGGCTGATCTTCCAAATGGACTGGTTGGATCTCCTTGCAGTCCAAGGGACTCTCAAGAGTCTTCTCCAACACCACAGTTCAAAAGCATCGATTCTTTGGGGCTCAGCTGTCTTCACAGTCCAACTCTCACATCCATACATGACCACTGGAAAAACCATAGCCTTGACTAGACGGACTATTACTACGTGAAAAAAGCCAATCTGGAAAGGCTACATATTTTATGATTCCAAATACATGACATTCTAGAAAGGCAAGACTATGAAGGCAGTAAAAAGATCAGTGGTTGGTAGAGGCTGAGAGAGACAAAACAGACAGAACACAGAGGTTCAGGCAGTAAAAATGCACTGCAAGATACTGAGTCATTTCCTAGGCAGGTTGATAAGGAGTCTAGGGGTTCCCAAGGAGAGAGGGGTCTGGAATTCTCAAGGAGGAAGAAAGGACAAACTTTTTTTCTTTCTCCACATTCCTTAGGATTATATAAAAATAATGTATCCTGCCTGAGGACAGTCTCTGGATTAAACCTGGCTAATTCTGTTATCTTAAAATGTAAATTATGGGAGTAGGTCTGGTGAGGTCTTTACAACCTCCAGACATTCTTTGGATTCATTGGAGAGTGTATAACTTCATTGCTGACACTAGCAAGCAGGTACTCTTTCTGCCCCCTTCTGATGCCTATGTCAGAAGCTTTCCCTATGTCCTTTATACTTTAATAAAACTTTATTACACAAAAGCTCTGAGGGATCAAGCCTCGTCTCTGGCCCCGGATTGAATTCTTCTCCCCCGGGGGCCAAGAATCCCGGTGTCTTCGTGTGATTCAACAACAACCTTTCAATACCACAATGATGGATGAATGGTATACATTTTTCCAAACCAATACAGTATAAAACACCAAGGGAAAATCATAATACAAATTGTGAATTTTGGATTATTAGGATATGTCAGTGTAGGTTCATTGATTCTCACATGTACAAATCTGGAGGGGTATGTTAAGAATGGAAGAGAAAGCATTATGTGTGGAGCAGCAGGCTAATGAGAGCTCTCTGTACCTTCTTCTCTAATTTGCTGTGAACTTTCAAGGGCTATAAAAAAAATCAAATTAAAAAAGTAATAATGTTGCAAGAAATTTTATTTACATAAATTTTACCCAATTTTATTTATGTAGAACTTTAGCGTTCTAAAATCAGTTGCATTGCTGTTGCTAAGTTGCTTCAGTCGTATCTGACTCTGCGACCTCATAGAGGGAAGCCTACCAGGCTCCTCCATCCATGGGATTTCCCAGGCAAGAGTACTGAAGTGGGTTGCCACCGCCTTCTCCAATCCGTTGCATTACACTCCCTCAAAATTCCATGTCAAAACCCTAACAGCCAGTACCTCAGGATGTCAGGGTATTTGGAGAGAAGGCTTTCAAGGTGATAAAGATAAAGTGAGGCCCTTTGGATGAAACCAAAACCACTGTTACTGATGTCTTTATAAGAAGAAATTGGAACACATAAAAAACAACCACCGAAGATGGATGCACACAGAAGAAAAGCCATGTGAGGACACACAAAAAAGGAGATATCTGCAATTCAAGGAGAAAAGGCTCAGAGGAAATGAAAATCACTGCCATCCAGCCTCTTAAACTGTGAAAAAACAAATTACCATTGTTTAAGCCACATTGGGGCTTCTCTGGTGGCTCAGTGGTAAAAGAATACGGATGCAATACAGGAAACTTGGGTTTGATCTCTGGATCAGGAAGATCCCCTGGAGAAGGGAAGGGCAACCCACTCCAATATTCTTGTCTACGAAATCCCATGGATAGAGGAGCCATGCAGGCTATAGTCCATGGGGTTGCAAAAGAGTCAGATACAATTTAGAGACTAAATACTAAGCCACATTAGTCTGGTTTAGTTGTTTAGGCAGCTTTAACAAACAGGTGCATTTACAGAACTGATATTGTTACATTAAATCTATGAAATTGTGAAACTCTGGGTTCACATTACCATTTGCTTTCCAAAAAAAAAAAAATATGAAGATTCCTATTTTATTATGTGCTCAGAAAAATAGTTGCTTATGTGTTTAAAAAAAAAAAAACAACAAAGGAAAAATGAAAGGAGGGAGGAAGGAGAAAAAACAATGGAATTGCTTTAAAAATAATTTCTAGCTAGAGTCAGATATCCATTAGGCAAGATTCTAGCTTTCATCATATATATATATATATATGTGTGTGTGTGTGTGTGTGTGTGTGTATACATACATACATATATATATATATATTCTTAATTGGAGAAAAATTACTTTACAATATCATGATGTTTTTTGCTATACATCAACATGAATCAACCATAGGTATACATGTGTCACCTCCCTCTTAAATCCCCCTCCCACCTCTTTCATCACCCCATCCCTCTAGGTTATCACAGAGCACTGGCTTTGGGTTCCCTGTGTCATACATCAAACTCCTACTTGTTACCTATTTTACATATGGTAATATATATATTTCAATGTTATTCTCTCAAATCATCTCACCCTCTCCTCCACTGTGTCCAAAAATCTGTTATTTATGTCTGTATCTCCTTTACTGTCCTGCACATAGCATCGTTGACACTATCTTTCTATATTCCATGTGTGTGTGTGTTAGTTGCTTAGTGTATCTAACTCTTTGTGATCCCATAGCCCTTCAGGCTCCTCTGTCCATGGAATTCTCCAGGCAAGAATACTGGAGCAGGTAGCCATTTCCTTTTCCAGGAGATCTTCCTGACCCAGGGATTGAACCCACATATTCTGTGTTTCCATGTTACCTGCATTTCAGGCAGATTCTTTACCTTCTGAGTCACAGAACATAGGGCAAGGAATTATACTGCCTTCATAATAATTAAAATCTACAGAATTTTCAAGCAACATCAAAAAAAGATAATAAATATTATGTGACCACAATAGGAACCTCCTCAGGCAATCAGGAAAGATTTGCCTGGTGAAGGATAATCAGTGGTAAACAATATTTTAAAAAATGGTCTTACTTTGTACTTTAGTGAACTATGATTGCTCCTTTTGCAGCACTATAAGAATTTGATCAATTATCATGCTTGCTTTCGTATAAAAACTTATTACCTAAGGCAGTGAAGTAGAAGAGAAAGGGGAAAATAACCAGCCAAGAGAAAAACCTGAGTGGTAGGTTTTTGAGAATATAAACAAACTTTGCATTTTTATAATACAATGGTATTGCTATTTCTCATTTTCTTACTGTTTCTCAAATGTTACTGCTTTAACAATTTAGAAGTAAGCCTGTTAGTTAAGTATTATACTGACAATGTAATGCAATCTCTAATTTTATGAAATCAATAATGGAGTAGACATATTTAAATGAGTCTTTGAATTTCAGGAAATTTGCCTGAGGGAGAATCTTTTTATAGTCAAGAATTGATAAAGCCTGTTAACATATGTATTATAGGTAAGTGAGTTTGTTTTACAACATTAAATCTTGGTGCACTAGAAGATGCAACATTATTATTAACAATACACTAGTCCTAAGGGATGTTAATTACACAATTTTATGTCTCTTCATAGATGTGATAAAGCACTTAATTTAACTTTTAAGCTAACAATTATACTCAACAGTTATAATTTTTCACTGTTTTTGTTATTTTATAAAGTTGAAATAAGTTCTCAAGTGATAAATATGTACTTACAGTGTTACTGTTTTGTTGTTGTATAGTCACTAAGTTGTGTCCAATTCTTTGCAATCCCATGGACTATAGCCCACAAGGCTCTTCCATCCACGGGATTTCTCAGGCAAGAAGACTGGAGTGGGTTACCATTTTCTGCTCCAAGAAATATTACCAACCCAGTAAAGGACCCTGTGTCTCCTACATTGACAGGAGAATACTTTTACCACTGAGCCACTAGGGAAGCCCTGTTATTGTTTTATGTAACCACATTTGGTTTTAATTCTAAACTAATAGGACAGAATTGTATCTGTAGTCTCATCTTTAGCCCAGAATACATTCAATCTAGAGCTGTGCATTGCATAGTGTTTATAGTAATATAGAAATTTTATGTTTTAACAACATCCACTTTTTATTTGGAATATTTTTACTTAGGTAGATATTATATGAAAAAAAGGGCTCCATGACCAAACAAATTTGGAAATTCTGGATAAAAGCACTTAACCAGTTTTTCTTTTAACTTGAAGGAATTCTTAGAATGTGTTAAAATACACTGGAAATACCCAAAAAAGATAGACTTCAATATTTGTCAAAAGTCAGGTTGATAATAACCATTACATGAGATTTTGACTTCAACCCTACTGAATTTATGTTATTACTGTTAAATACTATCCACCAACACATATAATTAAAATTGTGTCCTATAGACATTACCTAGGAAAAGTGAAAGTGTTAGTCACTCAGTCATGTCTGACTCTGCAACCCCATGGACTGTAGCCCACCAGGCTCCTCTGTCCATGGAATTCTCCAGGCAAGAATACTGAAGTAGGTAGCCATTTGCTTCTCCAACAGGTCTTCCCTACCCAGGGATCGAATCTGCATCTCTCACCTTGAAGGCAGATTCTTCACTGTCTGAACCACCAGAAAAATAGCTCTAAGTTCTGTCAATTCTGTTTTCAATCCCCCTGCAATTATTCTGATTCTAGCCCTACTTATTTTATTGTTGCATTATTCAACAGCTCTGAAAACATGCTCCTCCAATTGAAATCAGTTCTTCCCACATATTATCTTTCTCAAGTTAGATCTCATCAAGTAGACTTTGACACTTCAAAGAAAAGTCTCAGTATAGAAATTGGCATAACTGCAACATGGCCTTTATCATCTTTGGCAGGACCATCTCTCCATATGATGCCCTTAATTAATCCCATGTTTTGGTCCCTCATGTTTACTCATGATTCTCTAACTAGAGCTTTCACGCCTTTGTACTCTTGTTCTTAAATATCCCTGCCCCACTTGTTCCTTCATATTTCAAGGGTTAACTGAAATGTAATCCTGTGATGCCTTCATTTTCATCCCTCCTTTTGAATTAATTGACTTTTTAAAATGTCTTTTTATGCATGCGGGCTAAGTTACTTTAGTCGTGTCCAACTTTTGGACTCTATGGACTATAGGCCATCAGGCTTCTCTGTCAATGAGATTCTCCAGGCAACAACACTGGAGAGCCATGCCCTCCTCCAGGGGTCTTTTTGTAGCACTTCATATTTACCTTTTTCATTAAAAGTACCACAAAGGTATATGTCTCTCTTAGTACACTGTAAGAGCATACTTACAAATAGCTGTGAAAAAAAGAGAAGCGAAAAGCAAAGGAGAAAAGAAAAGATATAAACATCTGAATGCAGAGTTCCAAAGAATAGCAAGAAGAGATAAGAAAGGCTTCCTCAGCGATCAATGCAAAGAAATAGAGGAAAACAACAGAATGGGAAAGACTAGAGATCTCTTCAAAAAATTAAAGATACCAAGGGAACATTTCATGCAAAAATGGGCTCGATAAAGGACAGTAATGGTATGGACCTAACAGAAGCTACTAAGAAGAGGTGGCAAGAATACACAGAAGAACTGTACAAAAAAGATCTCCACGAACAAGATAATCACGATGGTATGATCACTTACCTAGAGCCAGACATCCTGGAATGTGAAGTCAAGTGGGCCTTAGAAAGCATTACTACAAACAAAGCTAGTGGAGGTGATGGAATTCCAGTTGAGCTATTTCAAATCCTGAAAGATGATGCTGTGAAAGTGCTGCACTCAATATGCCAGCAAATTTGGAAAACTCAGCAGTGGCCACAGGACTGGAAAAGGTCAGTTTCATTCCAACCCCAAAGAAAGGCAATGCCAAAGAATGCTCAAACTATGCACAACTGGAATCCCATCACTTCCACTAGCTTTGTTCGTAGTGATGCTTTCTAAGGCCCACTTGACTTCACTTTCCAGGATGTCTGGCTCTAGGTCAGTGATCACACCATCGTGATTATCTGGGTCATTAAGATATTTTTGTACAGTTCTTCTGTGTATTCTTGCCACCTCTTCTTAATATTTTCTGCTTCTGTAGGTCCATACCATTCTGTTGTTTTCCTCTATTTCTTTGCATTGATCGTTGAGGAAGGCTTTTTCTTTTTCACAGCTATTTGTAAGGCCTCCCCAGACAGCCATTTTGCTTTTTTTGCATTTCTTTTCCATGGGGATGGTCTTGATCCCTGTCTCCTGTACAATGCCACAAACTTCATTCCATAGTTCATCAGGCACTCTATCTATCAGATCTAGGCCCTTAAATCTATTTCTCACTTCCAGTGTAAAATCATAAGGGATTTGATTTAGGTCATACATGAATGGTCTAGTGGTTATCCCTATTTTCTTCAATTGAAGTCTGAATTTGGCAATAAGGAGTTCATGGTCTGAGCCACAGTCAGCCCCTGGTCTTGTTTTTGCTGACTGTATAGAGCTTCTCCATCTTTGGCTGCAAAGAATATAATCAATCTGATTTAGGTGTTGACCATCTGGTGATGTCCATGTGTAAAGTCAGTTCTCTTGTGTTGTTAGAAGAGGGTGTTTGTTATGACCAGTGCATTTTCTTGGCAAAACTCTATTAGTCTTTGCCTTGCTTCATTCCATATTCCAAGGCCAAATTTGCCTGTTACTCCAGGTGTTTCTTGACTTCCTACTTTTGCATTCCAGTCCCCTATAATGAAAAGGACATCTTTTTGGGGTGTTAGTTCTAAAAGGCCTTGTAGGTCTTCATAGAACCGTTCAACTTCAGCTTCTTCAGCATTACGCGTTGGGGCATAGACTTAGATTACTGTGATATTGAATGGTTTGCCTTGGAAACGAACAGAGATCATTTTGTCATTTTTGAGATTGCATCCAAGTACTGCATTTCAGATTCTTTTGTTGACCATTTCTTCTGAGGAATTCTTGTCCTCAGTAGTAGATATAATGGTCATCTGAGTTAAATTCACCCATTCCAGTCCATTTGAGTTTGCTGATCCCTAGAATGTCAACATTCACTCTTGTCATCTCTTGTTTGACCACTTCCAATTTGCCTTGATTCATGGACCTGACATTCCAGGTTCCAATGCAATATTGCTCTTTACAGCATCGGACCTTGCTTCTATCACCAGTCACACCCACAGCTGGGTATTGCTTTTGCTTTGGCTCCATCCCTTCATTCTTTCTGGAGTTATTTCTCCACTGATCTCCAGTAGCATATTGGGCACCGTCCTAAAAATATCAGTTAGGTCTAACTGGTCCATTGTATCATTTTAAGTTTGTGTTTCCTTGCTAATTTTCTGTTTAGTTGATCTATCCATAGGTGTGAGTGGGGTATTAAAGTCTTGCACTATTATTGTGTTACTGTTAATGAAAATGGAAATGAGTAGTAGATTGAGTTCATAAAGTTATTTTTATGAATACATGGAACAACATATTTAAATCCCTTATTGTAGAACTCAAGACGATGTAGGTCATGTTAATATGGCCAGTGATGTGTCATCCTTATTGTCAGTAAGCAGATATTCTATGAGTTTACAACTTTGAAGATTAATTTTTCTTTAGTTCTTCATAATTTAGAGCAAGGATCAGAAAACTATAGCACCCAGGCAGAATCCCACCTTATTTCTGTTTCAGAAATAGAGCTTCATTGGAACACCACCATACTCATTTCTTTGCATGTTTTCTGGCTGCACTGGCACTATCATGGCAAGTCTGAGTTGTTGTGTAGGAGCACATATAGTCTTTGGAGTTCAAAATATTTACTTTCTGGTACATTCAGAAAAAGTTTGAAAAACCCTGGTTTAAAGGGAAAAGGAATTCTCAGGAGAGGCTTTTATATTACCAAATTCCCTACTAGTATTTGTAACAGGGAAGGGTGAAAAATCCCACAGTCTATTTGGGCTTCCCTGGTGGCACAGACAGTAAAGAATATGCCTGTAGTACAGGAGATTTGAGTTCAATCCTTGGGTTGGGGAGATCCCCTGGAGAAGGGAATGGCTACCCACTCCAATATTCTCACCTAGAGAATTCCATGGACAGAGGAGCCTGGTGGCCTACAGACGCTGAGGTCCCAAAGAGTTGCACACAACTGAGTGACTCACACAACACATTTCTGAGGGGAGGGACCAGAAGAAACATCTCTTTGAAAAATTATATTAACAGACCCAGAAGAGAACTACACTGATAATCACTACCTTATTAAAAAGTTACTTCTCAAATGGATTGTTTCCTTTTCAAGAGAAACAACTGTCCAAAAGAATCAGTATCAAAGTCCTTGTCATATGTAGTTGTTTTTCATTCTCATTTTTCTTTAAAAGCTGTGTATGATTAGGAGTTTGACAGAGGTACATTTACCACATAATATGAGTGGGGGTGAAAAGTATATATTTTTAAAGAGAAAATGGTTCTGACAATTCAAGAAGAAAAATGCTTTAGAATTGCAACTGAAACAATTAAAACTGTTAAAGGGGAACTATTACTTTTTATGTTAATATAGAGAAGCAGAGTTTCATATTTTCATTAAAGTCACTTCCCCTCTCCAAGTCCGTTATTAATATTTCTTACTTGTTATGGAAACAGTTCATTGTACATGAATTCTATGCTTCCTTTAAATTGAGTGTTTATATGTAGTTATACTTTCATTTTTCTCAGGTAAATATTCAGGAATTAAATGTTTACATTTTAAGGTGCTGCCAAACTGTTTTCCAAAATTATTAAAACATTATATATTCCCATCAGCATTGCATTAGTCTTCCAGTTCATCTTCTTGCTCATTAAAACTGGGTGTGATACATTTCTTAATTTTAGTGATACCAATAGATATGTAAATGCATTTTACTATGATTTTAGTTCATGTTTTCTTAGTAAGAAATACATTAAGCATCTTTTATATGCTGAGTTGCCATTCATATGTGCCATATATACTCAGTGAAATATTAACTATTTTGCTTATTTTTATTGTTTATTGCTTAATTTTGATAATATATTATAGATGTAAGTTCTATATCAGATATATGATTTTCAAACTATTTTTCTAGGCTTGTATAGTCTGTGGCTTATAGTTACATTGCTTAATAACATCTTCTATAAAGGAGTTTATAATTTTGATTACGTACAATGTATCAATTTCTTCTTCCAAGAGTCACATCTTAATTATTGATTCTAAGAAATGTTTGTCTTTCTCAAGGTCAGAAAAGACTTCTTGGCCTTCTTTTTAAAATATATTGCTTTAAATTTTACATTCATGAGTGTAATATAGTTTGAGTCACTTTTATTTAAAATGTGAGATGCATTAGTGATAATTTATTGTGGTTTATCAATTTTTCCATGACTATTTTCCACACCAAATTTTTCCAACGTAATTTTTTGAGATTAATTCTTTCTAATCTGAGTTTCCTTTGTCTAATATCAGTTGTCCATATATATGTGATTCTGTTTCTGAACTCTTTGTTCTGTTCCATTCATCTGTTTGTCTATCTTTATATTACTTTATATTACTTGCACAATGTATTGATTATTGTAATTTTATAAAAAAATCTTAAAGTCAGGTGTTGCCAGTCTCTGATCTTGCCTTTCTTTATGTTCGTTTTGCTCATCTAGGTCTTTAGAATTTCCACTGGGAATATAGAATCAGTTTGTATATTTCTACCATAAAAATCATGATGTCCTTTGTGAAGTTTAATTTATTCAATTTTTGGAAAACAAGTATCTTCGCAAAATTTGTTCTTTCAAATATGTGGCCTTTGTCATCTTTAATTACTCTCAGGATATTTTGCACTCTCATTATTTACTTTGGTAGGTTCTTCATAACAGGTTGGCTAGCTTTGCAAACAATAATTGTATTTAAAAACATGACTTTCTAAATACACCTTCAACTTTGCAATTTTGAGTGAGATCAAGTTGCTAATTCAGTAATTTCCTTGATTGAGGAGAAAGGATTCTTCTGTAAAATGTCTCACACAATTCCAACTAAAATGATATCAGGGAAGAGAAATCTAAATTCTGTTTTATTGGGCTTTTACATAGGCAGTCTAGGGAGATAATGGTAGAAAGTTTGGGTCATGATATAAAACGCTTTTGGAAAAAAGTGGGAAATCTAGAATTAACTTTGAAAGCAACAGGGTGTCAGTGAAGATTTCTTTAGATTTCTTTGGACCTAATTAAATCTGTTTAAGTAGATCATGTAATGTTTTCTCTCATGAACAAAAAATGAGATTTATCAACATCCAACCTTCTAATTATATTTAAAAGTAAAAATATTTCAAAATATTGCTATTATGCAAATATATAAAATAGTTATGTGTTTATTTAGCCACACTAGTAAGTTATAAGTAGTGGGGGAAATTATTTGATCTATTTTTATTCCCCAAATCACATAGCATATTGTCTTGTTCAGATAAGGTGTTCAATAATAAATGTTTGCAGCATTAAACTTTATGGCTTGATAATCATCAAAATATTGGTATTGAAAAAAATATGCTCTACTCAGAAATGAAGCTGAATCTAATTTACTCATTAAAAACAATTCTCAAGACATTCTTTTGAGTTTTTAAATTTTTTTGCAGCCATAGGGGTAATAAATATAAAGAACAATTCTTACTACTTAGAATTTTCTATAACTCATACTTGAGTTTTTTGTTTTCAATTGTTAGTACATTCAGAGCTCAGCAAGAAATCTTTGCACAGGGCACAACTAGAGTCAGACCTAGTCAGGTAAATCTAAAACACCCCGTTTTAGATTCACCTTACTATGCTATATTTTTAATTCATTTAGGATTCTTTGCATGTTTATGATTGTACTAGACCATTCCAAGTGTTTTTAACTTAAAGTACCAGATTACATGCTGTTAGAAAATAGTTTCTATATCACTGTATTCTGTTATCCCTAAAGGTATTTTTGGTATTTGTTCCATTTCCGTGCATTGTTTCTGTTAGTAGACTGGAACTATGATAACCCTGTACATCAAACTTTTTGGGGAAATTGGTAACTATTTTACAGTTAACATAATTCTTATTGCATTTTCAAATCTTTTTGTCCTATTGGCTGTATTATACACAGGATGATATAAGACCAAGGGACACGGAGTTTACAAAAGCTAAGATCAAATATGATTACTTGACACATTCAGATGAAGCTTAATTCTGAAACATTAAAATAGTTTCCCACATGTAAATTACGAAGTCTTCTCAGAAATGTGTTGCTTCATTAACTTGCTTTATTCCATAATTGTCATTATCAACTAATTAAATGAATAAAGCAAACCAAAAAAACTTTATTAAGCATCTTTTATTATACAAAGTACTTTTCTGGGTAACTAGAGTAGACAGGTTTTCAAATATGTAGATAGATATATTCTCTTTTGTTTAACATTATCTTCAAATAATCATGGTTACATTTCTAAATCTTTTTATGTATGTTCACATTTTCTTGTGTTGAGAGCTTGGGTATCTGAGAGTGTTCAATGTATTTGTTGAAGATATGACATAGCAAAGAAAGTGAAGGGTACAGATTTTGTTTCCCTGTTCATCTACTGTGGCCCAACACTATATTAACAGGTTCACAAGTGTGAATAAACCTCCTGAGAGGATACGGAAAGCATTTACCCAGTGCTGGGGTGCTTTAGGGCTTCCCTGGTAGTTCATTTGGTAAAGGATCCATCTGCAATGTGGGAGACCTGGGTTTGATCCCTGGGTTGGGAAGATCCTCTGGAGAAGGGAAAGGCTACCCACTCCAATATTCTGGCCTGAAAAATCCCTATGGACTGTATAGTCCATGGGGGTCACAAAGGGTCAGAAATGACTGAGCAACTTACTTTCACCTCACTTCAGGGTTCTTTATGGAAAGTACATGAAGTTGTCCATGTCCTTAAGGTGAAACACAGTTAATTTGACTCAGTGCTTGTCACTTGTTTGAATTTGTTGAATGGAACACTTAATTTGAGGTGACTCATTACTATTTGAATTAGGTGCCATCAGGTCCAATAACCTTATTTTATAGATGATAAAACACTCTCAGTTATAGACAGGAATGGGAGTGAAATTAATAGATAAGGGCAGTCTGCTAGACATTAAGCTTCCAGCCTAAAATATAGGTCTGTGATCAACTTCCCATATCATACTTCATTCTAAGTCTGCAATCAGAAGAAGGAATGTTCAGTGTACTTCTGGCAGCCAGCCCCACAGTGCCCAAACTGGGCCATTTGCAGTATAAATTAAAACACACACACACACACACTCAATTCTTTACTCACTTAAAAATGAAACAGGTTATGGAAAATCAAATCTTAGTATACTATGTATGGTATAAGTAAATCCTACTATCAAAGAATAGCCTAGAGAATTTGAGGAAGACTGGAGGTTTTCTTTCAGACCTAAATTCTAACAGAGTCATCTGGCAACTATAATGAGATCCCTATGAGAAGTACTGAGTGTTTACATGGCATTTAGCTTGAATTCAGTGAAAAATGAAACTTCTTGAAAGAAGCTTTTTCTTTTGTCATTTTTGGAAGCCCAGTGGGTGATGAATTCTGAGAGGAACTCTTAGAGTAGCTGGCTGTTATGAGGATTTTCATACTGAGTTAACTTATTGCTATCATCTGCTTCCTAAACTCATTTGCAGTCACCATCTGTCAAGGGGAGGTTTTACATCTAACAGTAGGAAACATGCATCTGGACACCAGGTTTCTTATAGCTTTTACAGACATATATCACATACTTTTATAAAGAAGAAGAATTAGTTCTGTTTTAGCTGTAAAATTGTTTCAGAATGTTTATTCTGTATTTCATTAATGCATATGCTTATATATATGTTTGTGTGTCTCTGTATATGTGCATGCACATGTGTGTGCCTATGATTTTATTTTTAGATGGCACACCTTCTCCAGCCCATAATATATACTTTTTCATTGGTCTTGGGATATAGGTGTAATTATTATTATATATTAATGAATATTGTAATATTCCTAAACCAAGTTCAGGCTGTACACATCCCTTGTTTCCTCAGATGATTTAGTTACCATCACAGAGGCAAATTCCACACTTTAGTAATATTTTTTAGACCCTTATTCCACTTGGTTTTGCTTCTTCATCCTTCCTACTCGTACATATTTGTAAAACTCCTAGAACATCTTATACTATATATTGCCTGAATAAACAATTAAGCATGCATTGCACTGTAATTCTAATGGTACAAAAGAGACATGGTCTGGTGTTCCAGCATGATTGTGCCATCCTGGGTAGATCTGAATTCATTAAAAATGATTCAACCATAAATCATACTTTAGAGTTTCCAATACAAACTTCCCTTTTGTTAAGTTTAAATTATATATATATATATATATATATATATATATATATATATTCAGAATATTCCACCCATGAAATTCTAATATATTTGTCTTCATGTATTCTTAAATTTTCTATCTTTGTATATGACTGACTTCAATGCCTGGAGTTTGAGAGAAGTTTCTTATTCCAAGAAAATGTGGAAAAGGAGCAAAACTTACCTCTATATGTGGTTCTTTGATCTGGCTTAGGGTAAAACATCTGAATTACTTTAGTATTTACTCCACGGAGGCCGAGATTTGAAGCAAAGACATATATTCTCATCCTTTTTAAGTGTCTGTTTGCCAGAATCCTTGATCAAGAGCATTGATAATCTGGTGCCAGGTATTTTCCCCAATTCATGCTGTACTGACAAAGAAGAATTTAGAATGAAATGCCAGGCAAGAATTCTTCCCTTCCTTCCTGAAGTCATATTTTTATGGCTATAATTTTGGCACACTAGTTATCAGTCTATGATTGCAAGTAGAAAAGAAAAAATTAATAAAGTTTAAATTGAAATGTATTTAAAGTGACAAGTAACAGTTTAATGTATATCTTTAGGTCTTCTTTTCATAACTGAGCTCTACTGTACCATATTAATGTGATTTACACACCTAAGCAGTTATTCATCAGTTCAGTTCAGTTGCTTAGTCGTGCCCAACTCTTTGCAACCCCATGGAATGCAGCACACCAGGCCTTCCTGTCCATCACCAACTCCAGGGATTTACTCAAACTCATGTCCATTGAGTTGGTGAGGCCATTCAATCTTCTCATCCTCTGTCATCCCCTTCTCCTCCTGCCTTCAATCTTTCCCAGTATCAGGGTCTTTTCTAATGAGTCAGCTTTTCACATCAGGTGGCCAAACTACTGGAGCTTCAGCTTCAACATCAGTCCTTCCAGTGAATATTCAGGACTGATTTCCTTTACAATGGACTGGTTTGATCTCCTTGCAGTCCAAGGGACCCTCAAGAGTCTTCTCCAACACCACAGTTCAAACGCATCAATTATTTGGTGCTCAGCTTTCTTTATAGTCTAACTCTCACATCCATACATGACTACTGGAAAAACCATAGGTTTAACTAGACAGACCTTTGTTGGCAAAGTAATGTCTCTGTTTTTTAATATGCTGTCTAGGTTGGTCATAACTTTCCTTCCAAGGAGCAAGCATCTTCTAGTTTCATGGCTGCAGTCACCATCTGCAGTGATTTTGGAGCCCAAAAAATAGTCTGCCACTGTTTCCATTGTTTCCCCATCTATTTGTCATGAAGTGATGGGACAAGATGCCATGGTCTTAGTTTCCTGAATGTTGAGCTTTAAGCCAACGTTTTCATTCTCCTTTTTCACTTTCATCAAGTGGCTCTTTAGTTTTTCTTCACTTGCTGCCATAATGGTGGTGTTATCTGCCTATGTGAGGTTATTGATATGAATGATGAGGTTATTGTCACAAATTATGGATGGATGTTCGTGGCATTGTACAGGAGGCAGGGATCAGATCATCCCCAAGAAAAAGAAATGCAAAAAGGCAAAATGGTGGTCTGAGGAGGCCTTACAAATAGCTGTGAAAAGAAGAGAAGAGAAAGGCAAAGGAGAAAAGCAAATATATACCCATTTAAATGCAGAGTTCCAAAGAATAGCAAGGAGAGATAACAAAGACTTCCTCCGTGATCAATGCAAAGAAATAGAGGAAAACAATAGCATGGGAAAGACTAGAGATCTCTTCAAGCAATTATCCATATATATTAGTAATTCTTCGAGATCATATTAATTATATAAAGTCCCACTATTTAGTGGGATTAAATTTCAAATTACAAGGACTTCAAAATCTTTAAATTGAATGGGTATCACCTACAAAAAGCCCAGTTTGCATAAATGCACTCAACATGATCCAATTGCCCTGTGAAGTTCTATTTTATGTCAATCAGGTTAAGTTAATTTTAGCATAATATGATATTATATATTAAGAAAAATTTAATGAATACAGAAACTGTTATTTCTCTTCATCTTTGCCCCTCTCTTGTAATCATCAGTCATATAATTTCAAGAGGATGTATCCAGATGAATTAAACTCTAAACTGTTGTTACAGGGTGGTATCACGTTAAAAAGCAACATATCCTCTGTGCATTGTCAAGACCATCCTACAATATTCTAATTTTAGGTAATGTTAAGTTTTCAGGACCATGTTTCTTTTTCTTAGATACATACTTTCAATAAAACATCCATACTGTTTATTACATATGTAGCATAATTACTTTTGTAATGGATTGAATTGTATCGAGTTAAAAAAAAAAGATATCTAAAGTCCTAATCACCCCTACCTTCCAGTACCTCAGAATATGACTTCATTTGGAAATATGATCTTTAAAATAGAGGTAATAAAATTAATCATTCGGGTGAACCCTAATCCAATACAATGGTGTCATTATTAAAAAACATGGATATAGGCACAGACACACAGAAGAACGATGATGAAGGGACATAGGGAAATACCACTTGAAGATAGAGGCAGAGGTTGGAATTAGGAAGCCACCTATCAAGTAACATCTGGGGCTGTCAGAAGCTTAAAGATGAAAGGAGAAATTTTTCTTACAGTTTTCAGAGGGAGTGTCGTCTTACCAATACCTTGATTTCATAATTTAGCCTCCAGAATTATGAGACAATAAATTCCTGTTGTTCAAAGCCACCAAGTTTCTGGTATTTTGTTACTATACTACAGCCATATGAAAATAATATACCTTTCATTTCATTTCCAAAGATTCAACCAACCACAGATCATGTAGTACTCTAATATTTACCAATGAAAAAAACTCTATGCAGAAGTGGACCCCCGAAGCTCTAATTCATGTTATTTAAGGACCAACTGTATTATATTTTATCTTTCACAGATGTATTTTTACTTTTATAGATGACAATGCAGAAGCACACAATAGTTGAAAATAATGGCCCCAAGGATAAAATACTTCCTTAGGTAAGTTACCTTTGTCCATCTTTCATGTTGATGCTGATTTCACCTTGCTTGATCTGTTATAAACCACTCAAGAATAGATGTGATTTACCCGGGAGCCAGGTTCACACTTTCCATTTCCTCAGAAAAAGGGGGCTAATGGAAGGAACTGAACAAGAAAAGGATCAGTCACTTTTCTCTGTCCAAGAGGCTGTTTCTTCCTGCCCCTATGTTTCAGTTTATTCTAGAGATAATGTTAAGACAAGCAGTAAAAACTTCCTCAGGACTTACTTAGCAGGTATGCACATTTCTTTCTATGCTTTGATGTTAAATTGGACTATCAATTCAGGAGAGTGTGACCAAATATTTTATTTATTCCATTTGCTCATTTTCAAGAGATGTTAGAATAATCGTCATAATACACCAGTGTGTCTAAAATGCCTGTTCTACATAGTTGTCACACATTAATAATGACAAAACAACCAGAAACTAACCTCAATGAATAATTCCATTCAACTTAGACTTGTAGATTATCACAAAAGTTTCTCAAAACTAAAAAAATCTGAGATTTTATCTATTTTCAAAGAAGAATTTCACCTACCATGGTGTCATGAATGTTGGCAGAAGGCTTAAGACTCCTTCATCAGAGACAAAGAACTCTGTTACTCCCAGAAACAGCAATAGTCAGAGTACTAACATTTTCTTTTACTGGTCCCATAGGCCCTAATTCCCAGAGGGCTACATGGAAAGAAGCAGTTGACAGGTGCATTGGCAAGGGATATCATTACAAGACAGGAACACTGAAGTTAGAAAATCTGAATGTCTTATAGTGGGCAGTAAACATGACTACCCTTTGCTCTAGATTTTATCGCTATCTTCCAAGACTAAAGGTAAACATGCTCTTTGCTCTAAGGGACATCATATCTCCTTTCCAAAGATGTTCTCTGTGCAAATATCATTGAAAAGACAGTCAATAAAATCTCAGTTAATTTCTTTCCCCACAAAACATGCAGAAATACAAGAAACCCATGGAGAATATTCTCCACCCAAAGCCTCCAAAAAGTGGTGAAGTAAACTATTTAGTTGTTTTATGGAGATTTAGCAATATCAACAACCATTAACTATTCTCAAATTAATATTAATAATGTCAATGAAGAAATATTACAGGATTAAGAATGGAAAAGCGAAAAGACTACATAAAAGACAACAGATGATAAAAGAGCAAGTTAAATAAACATCAGATTGATACTATTGGATCCTTCACTTTTGGTCAAGGTATAGTTATGGGGATAGGAATTACTCTTTCACTTAAAATAAATGAAAAACTAGACATGCACATGAAACAGTTTTTATTAAGACATTGTTCAACAGACAATATAGGGCAAAGATCCACGAGATGGGATAAATAATGAAGTGATCCTTATGACTGCCTTAACTTACAGTCTCAAGGTAGTTTCCAGGCTGTGTCTCGAGACATACAACACCCATCCTGGAAGTCCACTTGAAATGAGGAGATGGGGCTAGAAATCTAGGGAGGCCAAGGGGAGGGAGAGTATGTAGGGCAGAATACAAGACAGGAGGGAACTGTATAGAGAGATACTAGCTGTAGAGATGTGAACAAGAGTCCTTCTTGTGTCTTTCAATTAGTACAATATATGTGAAGAGACTGCTGGACTGTAGAGAAAAGGCACTCAAAAAGAGCAGAGGGAATATCAACAAAGTCATACAAGGATAAGATAGTTCTCTTTTCCACCACCTAAACTAGATAAAATATTTTTGACTTTGGATTAGGCAAATTTTTCTTATTTATATCAAATGTTCAGGTCATAAAAATAAACTATTGATCAATTAGGATATATCAAAATCAAGAATATCTGCTCTTCAAAAGACAGCTAAGATAATATAATAGTAATAACAATATTAATTTCGGATTGGAATAAATTATCTGAAGATATTATATTTAATAAATGCTTGTATTCACATATACAAAGACTCACAAAATGAGGAAAACAAACAGTAAATTATTTTAAGGGCAAATTATTTGAGCTGTTACTTTACCAAATAAAATATATGGATGGAAAATATGCACATGAAAAAATGCTCAACATTATTATTTGCAAATTAATCATTAATTAAAATCACCAAGACATACTATAACACTCCTATAAAATGCCTAAAATTAATAAGACTGATCATACCAAGCATTAAGGACAAGGAATAATTGCAGTTCTTTTATATTACTGTGGGATTGTAAAGCAACAGAAACACTGAAAAACAATGTGTTGATTTCTTCAAAAGTTCCAGACACTTCCATATGATCCAACCTGCACACTTCCAAGAATTACCCTTAAGAAATGAAGACACGGGGGTGGTCCTAAGATGGCAGAGAAATAGGACAGGGAGACCACTTTTCCCCCCACAAATTCATGAAAAGAACATTTGAACGCTGAGTAAATTCCACTTTACTTCTGAATGCTGGCAGAGGACAATAGGCACCCAGAAAAGCAGCCTATTGTCTTCAAAAGGAGGTAGGAAAAAATACAAAAGATAAAAAGAGAGACAGAACAGGTAGAGACAGAGCTCCATCCTGGGAAGGGAGTCTTAAAAAAGAGAGGTTTCCAAACACCAGGAAAAATTCACTGCTGAGTCTGTGGCGAGCCTTGGAACCACAGAGGGCAACATAACCGGAAGGGAAAATAAATAAATAGTTAAAACCCACAGATTACGTGCCCAATGGTAACTCCCCAGCTGAGAAGCAGCACAGACGCCTGCATCCGCCACTAGCAAACGGGGGCTGGGCAGGGAGGTGCGGGCTGCATTGCTTAGAGTAAGGACCGGCCTGAATGCCCCAAGGGCAATCTGAGGGAACTAACTTGGGATAGCAAACAGGACTGTGGGATAGCTACCATGCAAAAAGCCCTAACCTAAGATACCGCCAGGCCCGCTCACAGAACAAAGGACTGAGCAGAGCTAGCCAGCTGCAGACCGGCCATCCCCCTCCTGAGACAGGCAGGCAAGGGCAGCCAGAGCCAGAAGTGGGCAATCACAGCCCCAGAGAGGCATTATCTACAAAACTGCAAGCAGGCTTCATTGCTAACCAAGACTTCTTGGGATTCTAGACTGTTGACATTCACCTGAGAAGGTGTGCCAGTTGTACACCCAGAAAACCAAGCGGCAGGGACAGGGGAGGAGATAAGTCACAGCGACCGTGCTCACCAAACACCTGGTCATCTGAGCTGCTCAGACCTGGGAAGGGCACAAAATGTAGGCCCTACCGAGTCTGCACCTCTGAGGACTACCCAAGTACCTGAACCTGAGCGGCTTAGACCTGGGAAGTGCATAAAACCCAGGGCTGGCCTCAGCCAGTTCCTGGCAGAGCAACCTAGAGCCTAAGCAGTGTAGACAGGGAAAGCACAGATGCCGTGAGCGGGGGCAAACCCAGTGTGGCCGAGACACTGTGAGCACACGCCAGTGTTTTTTGTTTGCAGTGTCCCTCCCTTGGAGAAGGCAATGGCAACCCACTCCAGTACTCTTGCCTGGAAAATCCCATGGATGGAGGAGCCTGGTAGGCTTCAGTCCATGGGGTCACGAAGAGTCAGACATGACTGAGCGACTTCACTTTTACTTTTCACTTTCATGCACTGGAGAAGGAAATGGCAACCCACTCCAGTGTTCTTGCCTGGAGAATCCCAGGGACGGCAAAGCCTGGTGGGCTGCCATCTATGAGGTCGCCCAGAGTCGGACACGACTGAAGTGACTTAGCAGAAGCAGCAGTCCCTCCTTTCCCACAGCACCTGAACAAGTGAGCCTAAAAAAGTGTCCACCGCCACCCCCTTGTGTCAGGGCGGAAATTAGACAATGAAGAGACCAGCAAACAGAAGAAGCTACAACAGAGGGAACCTCCTTGGAAGTGAAAGGTGCATTAGATTAAAACACTGTAGTTAGTACCGACTACATAGGAAGGGGCCTGTAGATCTTGAGAAATATAAGCCAGATAAAGGAACTATCCGAAAATGAACTTCATATAAATATATTTTATAATTTTTGTGACTTTTTTTTCTTTCCTTTAATATTGTATTTTTGAGAGCCCAACCTCTACCCTAGATTTTTAATATTTGCTTTTTGGTATTTGTTATCAATTTTGTACCTTTAAGAACCCAATCTTCAGGACCGATTTTTACTAAGGAGAGAGATTACTGGCTCGACTGCTCTCTCCCCCTTTGGACTCTCCTTTTTGTCCACCAGGTGGCCTCTATCTCCTCCCTCCTGCTTCTCTTCTCTACTCTACTCTGTGAATCTCTTTGTGTGTTCCAGGCTGTGGAGAACACTTAGGAAACTGTTTACTGGCTGGATCTGTCTCTCTCCTTTGGATTCCCTCTTTTCTCCTCCTGGCCACCTCTGTCTCCTTCCTCCCTCTTCTCTTCTCCGTGTAACTCCGTGAACATCTCTGAGTGGTCCAGACTGTGGAGCACACAAAAGGAAGTGATTACTGGCTAGCTTGCTCTCTCCTCTTTTGATTCTGCCTCATCTCATCCTAGTCACCTCTATCTCCCTCCTCCCTCTTCTCTTCTCCATGTAACTCTGTGAACCTCTCTGGGTGTCCCTCACTGTGGAGAAACTTTTCATCTTTAACCTAGATGTTTTATCAACAGTGCTGTATAGATAGAGAAGTCTTGAGGCTACTGTAAACGTAAGACTGAAAACCAGAAGCAGGAGGCTTAAGTCCAAATCCTGAAAACACCAGAGAACTCCTGATTCCAGGGAACATTAGTCGACAGGAGCTCATCAAACGCCTTCATACCTACACTGAAACCAAGCACCACCCAAGGGACAACAAGTTGCAGAGAAAGACATATCACACAAATTCTCCCACAACACAGGAACATAGCCCTGAGCTTCAATATACAGGCTGCCCAAAGTCACACCAAATTTATTGACATCTCATAACTCATTACTGGACACTTCATTGCACTCCAGAGAGAAGAAATCCAGCTCCACCCACCAGAACACCGACACAAGTTTCCCTACACAGGAAACCTTGACAAACCACCCTAACTAGGAAACCTTGACAAGCCACCCGTACAACCCCACCCACAGCAAGGAAACTCCACAATAAAGAGAACTCCACAAACTGCCAAAATACAGAAGGGCCACCCCAAACAGCAATATAAACAAGATGAAGAGACATAGGAATACCCAGAATGTAAAGGAACAGGATAAATGCCCACCAAACCAAACAGCAGAGGAAGAGATAGGGAATCTACCTGATAAAGAATTCTGAATAATGATAGTGAAAATGATCCAAAATCTTGAAAACAAAATGGAATCACAGATAAATAGCCTGGAGACAAGGATTGAGAAGATGCCAGAAAGGTTTGAAAAGGACCTAGAAGAAATAAAAAAGAGTCAATATATAATGAATAATGCAATAGATGATATAAAAAACACTCTGGAGGGAAAAAAAAATAATAGAATAAAGGAGGCAGAAGATAGGGCTAGTGAGGTAGAAGATAGAATGGTAGAAATAAATGAATCAGAGAGGAAAAAATAAAAACAAATTAAAAGAAATGAGGACAATGTCAGAGACCTCTGGGACAATGTTAAACTCCCCAACATTCTAATCATAGGAGTCCCAGAAGAAGAAGACGAAAAAAAAGACCATGAGAAAATACTTCAGGAGGTAATAGTTGAAAACTTCCCTAAAATAGGGAAGGAAATATTATCCAAGTCCAAGAAACCCAGAGAGTCCCAAACAGGATAAACCCAAGGCAAAACACCCCAAGACACATATTAATCAAATTAACAAAGATCAAACACAAAGAACAAATATTAAAAGCAGCAAGGGAAAAACAACAAATAACACACAAGGGTATTCCCATAAGGATAACAGCTGATCTTTCAAAAGAAACTCTTTAGGCCAAGAGGGAATGGCAGGACATACTTAAAGTGATGAAAGAAAATAACCTACAGCCCAGATTACTGTACCCAGCAAGGATGTCATTCAAATATGAAGGAGAAATCAAAAGCTTTTCAGACAAGCAAAAGCTGAGAGAATTCAGCACCACCAAATCAGCTCTCCAACAAATGCTAAAGGATCTTCTCTAGACAGGAAACACAGAAAGGGTGTATAAACTTGAATGCAAAACAATAAAGTAAATAGCAACCAGGATCATACTTATCAATAATTTCCTTAAACATAAATGGGTTGAATGCCCCAACCAAAAGACAAAGACTGGCTGAATGGATACAAAAACAAGACCCCTAGATATGTTTCCACAAGAGACCCACCTCAAAACAAGGGACACATACAGACTGAAAGTGAAGGGCTGTAAAAAGAGATTCCATGCAAATAGAGACCAAAAGAAAGCAGGAGTAGCAATACTCATATCAGATAAAATAGACTTTAAAACAAAGGCTGTGAAAAGAGATACAGAAGGGCACTACATAATGATCAAAGGATCAATCCTAGAAGATATAACAATTATAAATATATATGCACCCAACATAGGAGCACCACAATATGTAAGACAAATGCTAACAAGTATGAAAGAGGAAATGAGCAATAACACAATAATAGTGGGAGACTTTAATACCCCACTCACACCTATGGGTAGAGCACTAAGCAGAAAATTAACAAGGAAACACAAACTTTAAATGATACAATAGACCAGTTAGACCTAATTGATATCTATAGGATATTTCACCCCAAAACAATGAATTTCACCTTTTTCTCAAGTGCACACGGAACCTTTTCCAGGATAGATCACATCCTGGGCCATAAATCTAGCCTTGGTAAATTCAAAAAAATTGAAATCATTCCAAACATCTTTTCTGACCACAATGCAGTAAGATTAGATCTCAATTACAGGAGAAAAACTATTAAAAATTCCAACATATGGAGGATGAACAACATGCTGCTAAATAACCAACAAATCACAGAATAAATCAAAAAAGAAATCAAAATATGCATAGAAATGAATGAAAATGAAAACACTACAACCCAAAACCTGTGGGACACTGTAAAAGCAATGCTAAGGGGAAGGTTCATAGCAATACAGGCATACCTCAAGAAACAAGAAAAAAGTCAAATAAATAACCTAACTCTACACCTAAAGCAACTAGAAAAGGAAGAAATGAAGAACCCCAGGGTCAGTAGAAAGAAAGAAATCTTAAAAATTAGGGCAGAAATAAATGCAAAAGAAACAAAAGAGACCATAGCAAAAATCAAAAAAGCTAGTTCTTTGAGAGGATAAATAAAATTGACAAACCATTAGCCAGACTCATCAAGAAACAAAGGAAGAAAAATCAAATCAATAAAATTAGAAATGAAAATGGAGAGATCAGAATAGACAACACAGAAATACAAAGGATCATAAGAGATTACTATCAACAATTATATGACAATAAAATGAACATCTTGGGAGAAATGGACAAATTCTTAGAAAAGTACAACTTTCCAAAACTGAACCAGGAAGAAATATAAAATCTTCACAGACCCATCACAAGCACAGAAATTGAAACTGTAATCAGAAATCTTCCAGCAAACAAAAGCCCAGGTCCAGAAGGCTTCACAGCTGAATTCCACCAAAAATTTAGAGAAGAGCTAACCCTACTCAAATTCTTCCAGAAAATTGCAGAGGAAGGTAAACTTCCAAACTCATTCTATGAGGCCACCATCACCCTAATACCAAAACCTGACAAAGATTCCACAAAAAGAAAACTATAGGCCAATATCATGGATGAACATGGATGCAAAAATCCTTAACAAAATTCTAGCAATCAGAATCCAACAACACATTAAAAATATCATACATCATTACCAAGTGGGCTTTATCCCAGGGATGCAAGGATTCTTCAATATCCACAAATAAATCAATTTAATATACCACATTAACAAATTGAAAAATAAAAGCCATATTATTATCTCAATAGATGCAGAGAAAACCTTTGACAAAATTCAGCATCCATTTACGATAAAAATTCTCCAGAAAGCAAGAACAGAAGGAACATACCTCAACATAATAAAAACTATATATGACAAACCCACAGCAAACATTATCCTCAATGATGAAAAATTAAAAGCGTTTCCCCTAAAGTCAGGAACAAGACAAGGGTGCCCACTTTCACCACTGCTATTCAACATAGTTTTGGCCGCAGCAATCAGAGCAGAAAAATAAATAAAAGGAATCCAAATTGGAAAAGAAGAAGAAAAACTCTCACTGTTTTCAGATGACACGATCCTCTACATAGAAAACAATAAAGACTCCACCAGAAAATTACTAGAGTTAATCACTGAATATCGGAGAGGGCAATGGCACCTCACTTCAGTATTCTTGCCTGGAAAATCCCATGGGCGGAGGAGCCTGGTAGGCTGCAGTCCATGGGGTCGCAAAGAGTCGGACACGACTGAGCAACTTCACTTTCACTTTTCACTTTCATGCATTGGAGAAGGAAATGGCAGCCCACTCCAGTGTTCTTGCCTAGAGAATCCCAGGGACGGGGAAGCCTGGTGAGCTGCTATCTATGGGGTCACACAGAGTCGGACATGACTGAAGCAACTTAGCAGCAGCAGCAGCAATCAATGATATAGTAAATTTGCAGGATATAAAATCAACACACAGAAATCCTTTGCATTCCTATACACTAATAATGATAAAATAGAAAGAGAAATTAAGGAAACAATTCCATTCACCATTGCAGTGAAAAGAATAAAATACTTAGGAATATATTTACCTAAAGAAACAAAAGACCTATATATAGAAAACTATAAAACACTGGTGAAAGAAATCAAAGAGATCAGTAATAGATGGAGAAATATACCGTGTTCATGGATTGGAAGAATCAATATAGTGAAAATGAGTATACTACCCAAAGCAATCTATAGATACAATGCAATTCCTATCAAGTTACCAATGGTATTTTTCACAGCTAGAACAAATAATTTCACAATTTGTATGGAAATACAAAAATCCACGAATAGCCAAAGCAATCTTGAGAAAGAAGAATGGATCTGGAGGAATCAACCTACCTGACTTCAGGCTCTACTACAAAGCCACAGTCATCAAGACAGTATGGTACTGGCTCAAAGACAGAAATATAGATCACTGGAACAAAATAGAAAGCCCAGAGATAAATCCATGCACATATGGACACCTTATCTTTGACAAAGGAGGCAAAAATATACAATGGATTAAAGACAATCTTTTAAAAAGTGGTGCTGGGAAAACTGGTCAACCACTTGTAAAAGAATGAAACTAGAACACTTTCTCAGAGAAGGCAATGGCACCCCAGTCAGGTACTCTTGCCTGGAAAATCCCATGGGTAGAGGAGCCTGGTAGGCTACAGTCCATGGGGTCGCTAAGAGTCGGACACAACTGAGTGACTTCACTTTCACTTTTCACTTTCATGCATTGGAGAAGGAAATGGCAACCCACTCCAGTGTTCTTGCCTAAAGAATCCCAGGGACGGGGCATCCTGGTGGGCTGCTGTCTATGGGGTCGCACAGGGTCAGACACGACTGAAATGACTCAGCAGCAGAACACTTTCTAACACCATATACAGAAATAAACTCAAAATGGATTAAAGATCTAAACGTAAGAGCAGAAACTATAAAACTCCTAGAGGAGAACATAGGCAAAATACTCTCTGACATAAAGCACAGCATGATCCTTTATGACCCACCTCCCAGAATATTGGAAATAAAAACAAAAATAAACAAATGGGACCTAATTAAACTTAAAAGCTTCTGCACAACAAAGGAAACTATAAGCAAGATAAAAAGACAGACTTCAGAATGGGAGAAAAAATAGCAAACAAAGCAACTGACAAATAATTAATCTCAAAAATATATAAGCAACTCCTGCAGCTCAATTCCAGTAAAATAAATGGCCCAATCAAAAAAATGGGCCAAAGAACGAAACAGATGTTTCTCCAAAGAAGACATACAGATGGCTAACAAACACATGAAAAGATGGTCAACATCACTCATTATCAGAGAAATGCAAATCAAAACCACAATGAGGTACCATTTCACACCAGTCAGAATGGCTGCTATCCAAAAATCTATAAGCAATAAATGCTGGAGAGGGTGTGGAGAAAAGGGAACCCTCTTAGACTGTTGGTGGGAATGTGAACTAGTACAGCCACTATGGAGAACAGTGTGGACATTCCTTAAAATAGAAAATAGAACTGCCTTATGACCCAGCAATCCCACTGTTGGGCATACACACTGAGGAAACCAGAATTGAAAGAGAAACGTGTACCCCAATGTTCATCGCAGCACTGTTTATAATAGCCAGGACATGGAAGCAACCTAGATGTCCATCAGCAGATGAATGCATAAGAAATCTCTGGTACATATACACAATGGAGTATTACTCAGCCATTAAAAAGAATGCATTTGAATCAGTTGAATGCATTTGAATGCATTTGAATCAATGCAATTGAATCAGTTCTAATGAGGTGGATGAAACTGGAGCCTATTATACAGAGTGAAGTAAGCCAGAAAGAAAAACACCGATACAGTATACTAATGCATATATATGGAATTTAGAAAGATGGTAACGATAACCCAGTATGCAAGACAGGGAAAGAGACACAGATGTATAGAACAGTCTTTTGGACTCTGTGGGAGAGGGCGAGGGTGGGATGATTTGGGAGAATGTCATTGAAATACATATAATATCATATGTGAAACAAATCACCAGTCCAGATTTGATGCATGATACAGGATGCTCGGGGCTGGTGCACTGGGATGACCCAGAGGGAAGGTAGGGGGAGGGAGGTGGGAGGAGGTTCAGGATGGGGGACAGGTGTACACCCATCGTGGATTCATGTTGATGTATGCCAAAACCAATACAATATTGTAATTAGCCTCTAATTAAAATAAATAAATTTATATTAAAAAATGAAGACACATGTACATACAAAGATTTTACAAAAAAAGATCACAACATATTCATAACAGCTAAAAACCAGAAACAGTGCAAGTGTCAGTTAACAAATGACTTAATAAAAGAATTAAGGTATGTCTATATAACAAATTAAAATTAAAATACAATTAAGTGGAATAGAAAAGAATAAGTACAACAATATGGTATATCTCAAATATTGAGATTAAGTTGAGTCAAAGAAGTCAAACCAAAAAGAAAAAAAGTATATATTATGTAATTCAAATACATAATATAACAGAAAATACAAATAAACCTATGTTGACAGAAAGTACACACGCCAAAGCGGGAATCCGGGAGGCGGGCACCTCTGCAATTAATGCATGCATTTAAAACTCCCGAACCTGCAGACGCCATGCACAGGAAACACCTCCAGGAGATACCCGACCAGAGTAGCAACGTTACCACCAGTTTCACGTGGGGATGGTATTCTAGCAAGACTTCTGAACTGCTTTCAGGCATGGGGGTCTCTGCCCTGGAGAAGGAGGAGGTGGACAGTGAGAACATCCCCCAGGAACTGCTTTCAAACCTGGGCCAACCATAAAGCCCCCCACGAAAACGGCTGAAAAGCAAAGGGAATGACAAGGACTTTGTGATTGTCCGCAGACCTAAGCTAAACAAAGAGAACTTTCCAGGTGTTTCTTGGGACTCCCTTCCAGAGGAGCTGCTCTTAGGAATCTTTTCCTGTCTGTGCCTCCCTGAACTCCTGAAAGTCTCCAGTGTTTTTAAGAGATGGTATCATCTAGCGTTTGACGAGTCTCTCTGGCAGACTGTAGACCTCGCGGGCAGAAACCTCTACCCAGATGTGGTTGGTCAGCTTTTGTCCCAAGGGGTGGTTGCCTTCCACTGTCCACGATCATTTATGGACCAACCATCAGTTGAATATTTCAGCCTTTTCCGACTACAGCACCTGGACCTGTTGAACTCTGTGATCATGCGTCTACCCTGCACGGCCTTCTGTCTCACTGCTCCAAGCTGCAGAATCTCAGCTTGGACGGCCTCCGACTTTCAGATCCCGTTGTTGATAATCTTGCTCAGAACACAAATTTACTGCGATTAAACCTTTCTGGGTGTTCTGGATCCTCTGAATCTGCCCTGAAGATTTTGCTGAGCAACTGTTTGAGATTGGATGAACTGAACTTCTCTTGGTGCTATGATTTCACTGAAAAGCCTGTACAGGTGGCTGTTGCACATGTGTCAGGGACTTTCACCCAGCTGAATCTCAGCGGGTACCGAAAGAATCTGCAGAGATCAGATGTCTCTACCTTAGTTGGAAGATGTCCCAACCTTATCCACCTAGACTTAAGTGATTGTGTCATGCTAAAAAATGACTGCTTTCCAGAATTTTACCAACTTGACTACCTCCAACACCTGTCACTCAGTCGGTGCTATGACATAATACCTGAAACTTTACTTGAACTTGGAGAAATTCCCACATTAAAAACACTACAAGTCTTTGGAATTGTACCAGATGGTACCCTTCAACTGTTAAAGGAAGCCCTCCCTCATCTACAGATTAATTGCTCCCATTTCACCACCATCGCCAGGCCGACCATTGGCAACAAGAAGAACCAAGAGATATGGGGCATCAAATGCCTACTGTCACTGGAGAAGCCCAGTTGCCTATGAAGCCTCTATTGCAAGATGGTGTCTCCTCTTTTTTTGAACAGGGAAAGTAAGCAGGAAGCCCAATTGTGGAGAGCTCAGCTATTTTTATTCTTGATTTTCTGTTGCCTTCCTTCTACAAGTATATTAGAGAACCACTGGAGACAGAAAACTATGAAGTGTTGCTTTTTAGAAATGACTATGAAAGCTGTTATCACTGCTATACCCTAAGAGCCTCAGCTCTATGCTTTTTGAAATTTTAGGGAGAGTGAGCCTATAATTTCAAGATACCTTAAATAGCAAAATTTGAACCATGTCTTCCAAGTGCCATTCTTCATAAATCTATTTAGAATCAAGCTTAAAAATCACCACCAGCAAATCATTTTCGTAGCCTATATGGCAATTGAAGATTCTTCTATTTAATTTTTCAGCACTGCTTTATTATAAGACATAGGTTGCAAAAAATAATAAGCTATTTGTATTGTAACCTGAAAACAATGAGAATCATAGAGTAGATCTGCAGCACTCTCTTCTGAGGATGGCAAGAAAAATAGACATTTCAACTGCGCCTTTAGATTTGCAGTCAGGTTGATGGAAACAAATAGCCCCAGGTCATTCACCTTAAAACCTAAATAAAGAAACAAACAGTTGGCCAACCAGAGGTGTAGAATTGGTATAGAATGTAAAGGCTCAAGAGACAGTTTTCTATGACAGTTAACCTAGGGTATCCTCTAATGCGCATTAATGAAGTCTGCTTTATGTACAGTTGGGAAGGTCCCCTGGAGGAGGAAATGGCAACCCATTTTTGCCTAGAGAATCCCATGGACAGAGGAGCCTGGCGGGCTACAGTCCATGGGGTTGCAAAAAGTTGGACACGACTGAGCGACTAATACTTAATAGGGGGAGAGAGGGATTACAATTGTTTCATGATGATTAATACATTTATCTTGATTGGGATGATGATTTCATGAGTGCATACATATGTGAAAACTAATCCAACTGTACACCAGTATGTGTGCTACTGCTACCGCTAAGTCGCTTCTGTCGTGTCCGACTCTGTGCAACCCAATAGACGGCAGCCCACCAGGCTCCGCCATCCCTGGGATTCTCCAGGCAAGGACACTGGAGTGAGTTGCCATTTCCTTCTCCAATGCATGAAAGTGAAAAGTGAAAGTGAAGTCACTCAGTTGTGTCCGACTCTTAGCGACCCCATGGACTGTAGCCTACCAGGCTCCTCTGCCCATGGGATTTTCCAGGCAAGAGTACTGGAGTGGGGTGCCATTTCCTTCTCCGCTAATATGTGTAGCTAAATATATTTCAGTTAAGTTATAAAATATTCACACAAGTAACAATAATTAATTAGGAGGTAGCCAATGTAAATAGCAAGAACAGTTTATGTTATGAAGTTGAAAACTAAAATTATACCATGATATTTCACTTTTCAGTTATCTCAGTTTAGATTTTATATATATCCATATTTTTTAATCAAGTACAAAAATACATATTTTTCATGCCAAAAATCTTTCAATGGGATTGTTATGGTGATTTTAGAAAAAAATATAATCTACATAGAAATAATTGTGGAATATTCTAAGAAAAGTACTAAAAGCAATTTTGAAAATTTAAAGCAGGTAGTAAGAATTTTTTGTCCTGTGAGGTTACATGAAAGAATCTTTGTATACAGACAGGTCAAGAAGCAACAGATAGAACCTGACATGAAACAATGGACTGGTTCCAAATTGGGAAAGGAGTATGTCAAGGCTGTATATTTTCACCCTGCTTATTTAACTTATGTACAGAGTACATCATGAGAAATGCTGGGCTGGATGAAGCACAAGCTGGAATCAAGATTTCCAGGAGAAATATCAGTAAGCTCAGATATGCAGATGACACCACCCTATAGCAGAAAGTGAAGAACTAAAAAGCTTCTGATGAAAGTGAAAGAGGACAGTGAAAAAGCTGGCTAAAACTCAACATTCAAAAAATGAAGATCATGGCATCCAGTCTCATGACTTCATGGCAAATAGATGGGGAAACAGTGGAAACAGTGACAGACTATTTTTTGGGGCTCCAAAATCACTGCAGATGGTGACTGCAGCCATGAAATTAAAAGATGCTTACTCCTTGGAAGAAAAGTTATGACCAACCTAGACAGCATATTAAAAAGTAGAGATATTAAGTTTGCGGACAAATGTCCATCCAATCAAACCTATGGTATTTCCAGTAGTCATGTATGGATGTGAGAGTTGGACCATAAGGGAATCTGAGCACCGAAGAATTGATGCTTTTGAACTGTGGTGTTGGAAAAGACTCTTGAGAGTCCCTTGGACTGCAAGGAGATCAAACCAGTTCCTCCTAAAGGAAATCAATCCTGAATACTCATTGGAAGGACTGATGCTGAAGCTGAAGCTCCAATATTTTGGCCACCTGCTGTGAAGAACTGACTCATTGGAAAAGACACTGATGCTGGGAAAGTTTTAGGCAGTAAGAGCAGGGGATGACAGAGGATGAGATGGTTGGAGGGCATCACCGAGTCAATGGACATGAGTTTGAGCAAGCTCTGGGAGTTGGTGATGGACAGGGAAGCCTGGCACACTGTAGTCCTTGGGGTCGCAAAGAGTCAGACACGACTGAGCAACTGAACTGAACTAGTGATTATTATGTAATAGGGACAAAATTTTACTTTGTCAAATATATGACTCCCAGTTTTTTTAAATACAAAATGTAATGAATATAAAATTCAGGTAAATGAATTTAGACAGGCAGCATTTTTTAGAGTGGTTTTAACTTCACAGCAAATTGAGCAGAAGCACAGAGGTTGCATTTTTTCTTTCCAAGTAACAGAAGAAATTGACATAACAAAGACAAATATTGAAGCTGTGAATTAAAAAAAAAAAAAAAATTCCTGCAAGCAACATTAGTCAAAGTTTGTAAATTCAGTTCAGTTCAGTCGCTCAGTCGTGTCTGAGTCTTTGCGACCCCATGAATTGCAGCAGGCCAGGCCTCCCTGTCCATCACCAACTCCCGGAGTTCACTCAAGCTCACGCCCATCGAGTTGGTGATGCCATCCAGCCATCTCATCCTCTGTCGTCCCCTTTTCCTCCTGCCCCCAATCCCTCCCAGCATCAGAGTCTTTTCCAATGAGTCAACTCTTCGCATGAGGTGGCCAAAGTACTGGAGTTTCAGCTTTAGCATCATTCCTTCCAAAGAACACCCAGGGCTGATCTCCTTTAGAATTAAATGAACATATTAAAATTACAGTCCAAATAATTTTTTTCTTATTTGGTGATTCTACAATGAGACCTCAAGGTTCTGATAAACGTTATGTATTTTAACAGATGATTTCCATTTGAGTAATTACACAGTCATTTAATGGATATAGCCTTTATTTTTGATTTGTTAAATAATCACTTCTTTTTGCTTTTGAATTCCTAGGTATGTAGCCCAAATCTCCACTTCACACCATTTTGCTCTATGTCAGTATGAGATAACTCTATCTTTTCAGTTCCTCAGGATAACAAACTTTTGTAGCCCCTATTTAAAAAATTTTCAGATCAACACATCATCCTTTGAAAACACCCCTCCACAGCTAGCACTCCCTCATCACCCTCTTTCACGTGTTTTTAATAATAGCACTTTGCCACCATATTTTACTAGTTTGTTTTAATCTCTGCACTAGCATGTAAGCAGAAGAATACTGAAAGAAAAGAGGTAAGGAATTCTGAAAGTAGAATTACCACTTAGGAAGTTTAGTTTAATGAGCTCCTAAAATTAAAAAGTGGTATTAGATATACTTTTCCTCACAAAAATAAGTTTCCAGAAGGTGCTTAGAAAATAATAGCTTTACTATTAGCAGTTCTATTAAATTATTACTACTGAATACTCATCTTTTTACGGAGAAGGCAATGGCACCACACTCCAGTACTCTTGCCTGGAAACTCCCATGGATGGAGGAGCCTGGAAGCCTGTAGTCCATGGGGTCGCTGAGGGTCGGACACGACTGAGCGACTTCATTTTCACTTTTCATTTTCATGCATTGGAGAAGGAAATGGCAACCCACTCCAGTGTTCTTGCCGGGAGAATCCCAGGGATGGGGGAGTGTGGTGGGCTGCCGTCTATAGGGTTGCACAGAATCGGACCCGACTGAAGTGACTTAGCAGCATCAGCACTCATCTTTTTAAGGAATTACTTCTTTTGTATTTAGACTTAATTTGAGCCCACATCATGTAGAGAAAAACAAACTAGATACTGGAGTCAGAGTCTTGAATTTGAATCCCTGCTTCATCAAAAGAAAAAAAAGTTATTTTAAAGATGCTACTTATTTTCTCTGAGCCTCAGTTTCCCTCTCTTTAAGATATAGACACATTTTGAACCTATTAACAGCAAAAAGAATGTAATATATTTAGTTCAAAGTTTGATTCATTAAAGTAGGTGTCTAAGAAATAGCTATTAGCATAAATTAATGAATATTAGTTATGACCTTCATTTGTAATTTCTTTTTAATTATGCACGGTTTTTTACTGGTCAGTTATACTTCATTCAGTTCAGTTCAGTCGCTCAGTTGTGCCCGACTCTGCAACCCCATTGACTGCAGCACACCAGGCCTCCCTGTGCATCATCAACTCCCCAAATTTACTCAAACTCATGTCCATTGAGTCGGTGATGTCATCCAACCGTCTCATCCTCTGTCATCCCCTTCTTCTCCCACTTTCAATATTTCCCAGCATCAGGGTCTTTTCACATGAGTCAGCTCTTTACATCAGGTGGCCAAAATATTGGAGTTTCAGCTTCAACATCAGTCCTTACATGAATATTCAGGACTGATTTGCTTCAGGATGGACTAGTTGAATCTCCTTGCAGTCCATTTGTAATTCTTAATGTTGCTGATTAAGAAAAGCATGAGTGGTTGCCTTTGGATATTACTTTAATAGATCATTACTTAAAGGTAAAGAAGACGTAATAAAATAAGAAGGAATATGCTGGGAGATCACACAGGAAACACACACTTTTGAGTACTTATTTATAGAATGTCATCATGTCCTTGATTGCTGATGTACTCCAGCTTTCCTTTCTGTCATCTCCACTCTCAGGTTTCTTTGATGAATGCTGGCTACTCATCTCTTTTGTAAGAATGTGATTTTTTGCAACTGATTTACCTAACACTACAATTTGAAATACAAATCATGGACAAACACACAAAAGCAAAATAAGATACCATTATTGGTGGTTACAAATATGACTTAAAGAAACAAATTAAAAAACTCATAACTGAAAGCCCCATTTGACTTGCATGTGGCATGTTACATCATGAAGGCACACAATAGTTCTGATAAACCAGAGTGAACATGAATATTCAAAAGATAAAGAAACTCTTTCATGTTTTTCTACATAACATACTTGAAAAAATATCTTCTAGGTAATTGGTATTGGTAGATAGAAATCCTGGCCTGGAAGTAAAGTGTTCTCATGGAGAGTTTGGGAAAATTATACTGATATAGTTATTTTTTTCATTTATCACAGTTGAGGCAAAAAATTAGGCTAGCAAAAATTTTGTACCCAATGATCCCTGCTGTATACAAACTCACTTCACATTTCAATTATTAAAAAAAAAATTAGAATGATTTTTTAAAATTTAATATGAATTTTCTGGGGATTTTATATAGTTTCTAGGAGAGTGGAAGTTTTGAACACTGTGACTTTTTTGTTCCTCTTTTTTCCATTACTGAGGTATAATTGACAAATAAAATTGTAATATATTTAAAGGGTTCTGTGTGATGATTTAGTTAATGCAAACATTGTGAAAAGATTCCCACCATTGAGTTAATTAACATGTTCATTACCTCACATATTTACCTTGGGGGGCAGGTAGGGAGAGAACAACCTGGGGTGCAGGAAGGGAGAGAACAACCAAGTTCTATTAGTAAATTTCAATTATACAATATTACCAACTAGAGTCATTACATTATACTTAGGTCATCAGACTTTATTTTATAAGTGAAAGTCTGTACACTTTTACCAAACTTTTCCTATTTCCCTCTCTACTATCTGCCATCATCCACTCAGCCATGGCAAGACCCATTCAAATCTGTTTCTATCAGTTCAGCTTTTTTACAGTTTTACATAGTGATACCATGCACTGTTTGTCTTTGTCTGGCTTAGTTGACTTAGCATAATATCCTCCAGTTCCATCTATGTTGTTGTAAATGGAAGACTTTCCTTCTTTTATAAGGCTGAATAATATTACATTGTGTGCATATATGTGTATACATATTCTTTATCCATTTATCTTTCAACAGATGATTATGTTGTTTCCATATTTTGTGTTTGTGTGCTAAGTCACTTCAGTTTTGTCCGACTCTTTGTGACCTTATGGACTGCAGCCCTCCAGGCTCCTCACTCCAAGAATAATGGAGTGAGTTGCCATTCTTTTCTCCAAGTATTCTTCCCAATTCAGGGATCTGACCTGGTTCTCCTACATTGCAGGCAGTTCCTTTACCATCTAAGCCACCATGGAAGCCCTACAGTCACAATTCATTCTTACTAGGTTTCTCTGTATATGTTTCTCTGTATTTGTCTGTTTATTTCAGATTACCTAACTAATTGGCTTATAATTGTTCACAGTAGTCTTTTATGCTCCTTAGTATTTCTGAGGTATCAGTTGTAACATTTTCTCTTTTATTTCTGATTTTACTTAAGTGTTGTCTCTTTTTTCTTAGTTCAAGTAAAGATTTGTTAATTTTATATTCCAAAAAAACAATTTCTTAGTTTCATTGATATTTTCTATTATCTTTCTAGTCTCTATTTCATTTAGTTCTGTACTGATCTTTGTTTTATACTTCCTTTTACAAATATCGGACTTAATTTATCCTTCTTTTGTAGTTCCTTGAGATGTAATGTTATGCTATTTGAGATCTTAATTTTTTTCTTAATATAGACATGTATTGCTATAAAGTTCTTTCTTGGAATTTTTCTTCTTGCTGTATTTCATAAGTTATGGTAATTTGTGTTTCCATTTTCCTTTGTCTAAAAATATATTTTTTTATTTCCCTTTTGATTTCTTCAATGACTTATTGGTTGTTGACTAGCATACTGTTTAAGCATCACGTATTAGTGGATTTTTTAAAGTTTTTCTCCTGTAGTTGATTTAGAGGTTCAAACCATTGTGGCCAGAAAAAAGATATTTAATATAATTTTAATTTTCTTAAGTTATTAACACTTGTTTTTTGGACCTAATATATGATCTAGCCTGAAGAATGTTCCATGTGTGCCTCAGAAAGAATGTGTATTCTGCTGCTGTTAGAATGTTATGTATATGTTTGATCTAATATGTAGTTAAAGTATAGTTTCTCATTGATTTAATGTCTTAATGATCTATCCATTTTTTAATGTGGCATATTGAAATCGCCTACTAGTATTTATTACTATTTATTTTTCACTTCAGATTCATTGATATTTACTTTATATATTTAGATGCTCCTTTGTCATTCATCTAGTATCTGGATTTCTCCAGATACTAGAGTGATATTGCTCTGTTGCAGTTATATATTCAGTGGGTCCATTAGAGGAAATTCAAAAGCCTTCTGTCATCAGCTTGGCCTATATTCCATCATCACTTAAACTATTTTTCTCTAAAATTCTCAAAATAGATGGATGAAATTGTTCTTGTCAAAGCTAAGAATAACAAACTCACATGAATGATTACTGTCCTGGTATTATAGATGGAATCCAGTTCCATTTTCTCTTTATTTAAAACCCCTGTTTTACTAAATATTTACAAAGTCAGATGTGTTCTTAAAGGAAAGTCCACCTATGGCACTGAAGGTATAAACTAGTTCCAGCTCTACATTTATTCAGCTGGTGGTGATACAGGATTATCTTTGATGTTTACATCTTAATTTTCTTCTGTATCAGATAAAATAGCCTCTACAATATTACTAGCATTCAAGTTCCAGGACTCTCTGATCTTGAAAACTGGAACAGCTCAGTATCAAGAGCAGATATACCTTGAGGCAGCTGCCACAATGCTGATGAGGACAGTTGGAAGCTGATTTACATCTGAAGTTCATCTGGCTCTCCCTAACAGAGCCTGTTTGGTTGCATTTCATCTTGACTTCCTTATCAAGCCTTGAATATCAAGGTCAATCAAGGCTACACTTGATACCCAGCAAATTTCATTGCCATTAACCAAGACAAGGGAATTGCTAGTTAAGTGATGAGAGATAGGCTTAACAGTCACAATCTGAAGTTGTTCTAGGCCAGAGCAACTTCATCTTTCTCTCTTCAGTCGCAAGGTTCTCAGTTTTGAGATAGACTCTGATCCGTTTCTTTCTGTTAACTGTTTTATCTTGTCATATTTATTACTTTGGATAAGCCACCCAGTGAAATGAGAAATGTTGAAGGGATGCCAAGAGTTTGGCTAGATAAATTCTAACAAAATAAGTGGGACCACAGGAAGTCCTCGGTTTACTATAAAACATTAACATAGCTATGTACATGTCAGGAATCAAGGACAAACACATCCTGTCAGTTATAATCTCAAAATATGACTAATCTGACAATTTATCACTACCTTCAATGGTACTAACCAATCCAAACACCATTATCCCTTGTCTTCCTACATTTTATTCTCTATCTTCTCTTTTTAAAGTATGAATCAGATCATATCATTCCTTTGTTCAAAATTCTTACCAACTTCTTAACTCATTAAAAATGAAATTAAGAACTGCTCATGGACTACAAAGCTCTCTATGAGCTAGTCCTGAGCTTGTCTTCAGCTATTCTATATTTCTCTCCACCTCTCTACACTCTAATCATCACAGTCTTTAAACTATTGCACAAAGACATGAAATATCTTTGCTTTATTACTTTCTCCTTTCAGGACACTAATTCCTCAGTCATACTAAATTTATGTGCCATTTTTTCTTGTTTTTGCTCAAATATCACCTTATCCATATTTACCATCTATGTACTATAAAAGTCTTTAATTATAAACCTTTAATTTTTCCTTTATTTTTCCCTTTATGGCATAATATGACATTCCAATTCATAGTTCCTAGCTATCTGTTTAGTCTCCTCCACTAAAATTATAGTACATTGGGGTCAAAAAATTTCTTTGCTTTCATCACTATATCCCAAGTGTTAAGAACACAGCATCACAGTTCCTGAGCACTGAATTTACTTTAAGAGTGAATACCTTTATTGCTAATATTTAAATATTTAATTGAACATTTATTAAATTATTAATATTTATTAAGTATCAAAATAAAAGAGAGTTAGTAAAATGAATTATTGGTCCAAATTATAAATACATATATTTCTCCAGCAGAGCTGGAGTCAATAGAAACACAAGTTTGAAAATGTGCAATAAAGGCACTAAAAATTTAGGTAGAGTGCAAAGGCTCATTGCTAAATTTCAGATTCAATTGCATAGATGCAGATGTCTTTCTTTACTATGTTTTGTCATCACTTGTCACCCTGCTTATTTAACTCATATGCAGAGTACATCTGGGCTGGAAAGAAGCACAAGCTGGAATCAAGATTGCTGGGAGAAATATCAATAACCTCGGATATGCAGATAACACCACCCTTATGGCAGAAAGTGAAGAGGAACTAAAGAGCCTCTTGATGAAAGTGAAAGAGGACAGTGAAAAAGTTGGCTTAAAGCTCAACATTCAGAAAATGAAGACCATGGCATCTGGTCCCATCACTTCATGGGAAGTAGATGGGGAAACAGTGGAAACTGTCAGACTTCATTTTTTGGGGCTCCAAAACCACTGCAGATGGTGACTGCAGCCATGAAATTAAAAGACATTTACTCCTTGGAAGGAAAGTTATGACCAACCTAGATAGCATATTCAAAAGCAGAGACATTACTTTGCCAACAAATGTCTGTCTAGTCAAGGCTATGATTTTTCCAGTAGTCATGTATGGATGTGAGAGTTGGACTCTGAAGTAAGCTGAACACCAAACAATTGATGCTTTTGAACTGTGGTGTTGGAGAAGACTCTTGAGAGTCCCTTGGACTGCAAGGAGACCCAACCAGTCCATTCTGAAGGAGATCAGTCCTGGGTATTCTTTGGAAGGAATGATGCTAAAGCTGAAACTCCAGTACTTTGGCCACCTCATGCAAAGAGTTGACTCATTGGAAAAGACTCTGATTCTGGGAGGGACTGGGGGCAGGAGGAGAAGGGGATGACAGAGGATGAGATGGCTGGATGGCATCACTGACTCTATGGACGTGAGTTTGAGTGAACTCCGGGAGTTGGTGATGGACACGGAGGCCTGGCCTGCTGCGATTCATGGGGTCGCAAAGAGTCGGACAAGACTAAGCGACTGAACTGAACTGAACTGAACTGAAACATTCTTCTGAGAGTATGGTGATGATGACAATGAGGAGGATTGAAAACAATGTTGATTATAAAGACAAAATCTCTGGAGAACATTTACTCCTAAAATTAGAAAACACACACAGCTTGACTAAAATAATTGGTATGTTGTTCATTCTCTCTCAGAAAGCTTGCTATAAATAAATACATCCTTTCACAGCCACTTGCATTTTATATTTTCTGAGGTCTTTTTTCACCTTGGTAAATCTGTGACTTCAGTGGATAAATGGACAAAGTTCTCAGTTGTAGAGACTGAATCTTTTCTACCAGGATCCATTTTCTTGTATTACCAGTCACCAGCTGAGACTAAATATCTGAAATTCAGATTTCCTATTTATTAAGCTGAATAGAAAACTATTGTTTTCCATAGTTATTCATGGTGCTCAATTATATATTTAAAAATACACTGATAATTAATCATATAATTTAATATCATATAATAAAAATAGTCTGACCTGGTCACCACCTGAATTTGGCCATTGAATTCAGAAAAATCTATATTTAGTTACTTGCTCTCAGTTACCCTAGGATTATTGTTTTCATTTGTGATGTTAGAAATTTTAGCCTACCTCAAAAGTACTGTGATGGTTAATATAGTTGAATGCATACAGAGCATAAAATAAAGCATAACTCCAATTTCTTTGTTATATTAAATAAATAACTTTCTGTCCAGAAGAGTTTTCATTAATTTGTTCAGAGTGATGTGATACTAATAATATGATACCCATATGTACTCATACCTTTTCTATACATGTTAATCATTTCTTACCAAAAGAATCTATCATACTGTCTATGAAGAGTGATGACTCTTTGCCCAGTGTTATCTTGGCAAAGAATGTGAGGCAGTCCCAAATTGCAAGATGATGACATTTAAGAAAGCAGTTTTCAACCAATGATGCAGCTTTCTCATTATTCAGATGAGAAAACTATATACACCATCTCCCAGAACTCCAAGAGAAGTTTGAGAATCAGTTACCTATGGAAGTAGCATGTTCACTAGCATACTTGTACTTGATTCCTTCCTTTCCATATCCAAACTACCTAATTCCTCACAATGTTTCTTGGGATCATCTCCGAAACAAATTACATGCATCAAATTTATGTATCAGAGCCTTTTTAAGTGAGTTGGTGCCACTAACTCAATGATAGTTGGTGCAAAGACAGTTGGTGCCACCCGTGGTTTTTGAAATCAGATTTTTTTTTTTTTTTTTTAGAATGGGTTTGTGGTATCTTTCAACAAAATACTAAGGGTGACCACTGCTAATGGTAAGCAGCATGGTGTTAGTCCATCGTATATTGCAGCAAAAAAGTTCTAAGACTCATCTCTCATGAACTGGGTGAAGTATGATAGAAGGGACTACATCAGCTTTTCTAATATCTTTAGCGCTTATAAGATTTCAAGTCAAAAGTAATTGCCAGAGATTTCTTGTATATTCAGTTACTCAGTCGTGTCTGACTCTTTGTGACCCCACAGACTGTAGCCCACCAGATTCCCCTCTCCATGGGATTTTTCAGGCAAGAATACTGGAATGGGTTGCCATTTCCTCCTCCAGGAGATCTTCCTGACCCAAGGATCGAAACTGTGTCTCCTGCAGTTCCTGCAATGGCAGGTGGATTCTTTACTGCTGAACCATTAGGGAAGCCCCAATCGCTAGAAATTGAATTTAATTAATTAAAAGCAAGTAATAGCTTCAGACTTACCTTCTCCCCTCCCCACCCTGGGATATATTTATTTATTGGTGGAAAATTTCTTTGAAATTTTATGTTGGTTTCTGCCATACAATAATGAGAATCAGTCATAATTATATGTACATCCTTTCCTTCCTGAGCCTCCCTCCCCTTCCCAAATCCCATTCAGTTAAGTCAGCACAGAGCACCAGCCTAGGCCCCCTGCATTATTTAGCAACTTCCCACTATCTGTCTTACACATGATAGTCTATATACATCAGTGCTACTTTCTCAATTCATCCCACCCTCATCTTCCCCTGTTATGTCCACAAGTCCTTTCTCAACTAGGTTTATCAGTACTATTTTTCTAGATTCCACATATGTGCATTAATATATACTTGATTTTTTTCCCTGACTTACTTCACTCTGTATAAGAGGGTATACGTTCATCCACTTCACTAGAACTGACTCAGATTTGTTCCTTTTTATGACTAATATTCCATTGTATAAATGTACCACAACTTCTTTAGCCTTTCATCTGTCGATGGACATGTACATTTCTGCCATGTTCTGGCTATTGTAAATACTGATGCAATGAACATTAGGGTAGACTTGTCTTTTAGAATTGTGGTTTTTTCAGGTTATATGCCCAGTAGTTGGAACTCTGGGTAATATGGTAAATTTAGTCCATTATTTAAGGGGTCTCTATACTGTTTTCCATAATGGCTGTATCAATTTGCATTCCTACCAACAGTGCAAGAGGCTTCCCTTTTCTCCACATTCTCTTCAGCACTTATTGTTTGTAAATTTTTTGATGATGACCATTCTAACTGGTGTGAGGTGATACCTCATTGTAGTTTTGATTTCTATTTCTCTAAATATAAGCAATGTTGATCAACTTTTCTTGTGTTTATTGGCCATCTGTCTGTCTTCTTTGGAAAAATATCTGCTTAGGTCTTCTGCACATTTTTTGATTGGGTTATATATTTTTTTGATATTGACCTATATGAGTTGCTTATACATTTTGGAGATCAGCTCTTTGTCAGTTCCTTTGTTTGCAATTATTTTCTCCCATTTTGAGGGTTGCTTTTCAGCTTGTTTATAGTTTTCTTTGCTGTGCAAAAGCTTTTAAATTTTATTTATTATTTATTTTTTGTTTTATTTCCATTAATCTAGGAGGTGGGTCAGAGAGAATCTTGCTGTGATTTATGTCAAGGAGCTTACTGCCTATGTTTTCCTCTAAGAGCTTTATTGTTTCTGGCCTTACATTTAAGTATTTAATCCATTTTGAGTTTATTTTTGTGTATGGTGTTAGGAAGTGTTCTAATTTCATTCTTTTATATGTAGCTGTCCAGTTTTCCCAGCATCCATCACTTATTGAAGAGGCTATCTTTTCTCCATTGTATATTCTTGCCTCCTTTGTTAAAGATAAGGTGTTCAAAGGTGCATGGGTTTATCCCTGGGCTTTCTATCTTGTTCCATTTGTCCATATTTCTGTTTTTGTGTCAGTATCATACTGCCTTGATTACTAGCTTTGTAGTATAATTTGAAGTCAGGGAAGTTGATTCCTCCAGCTCTGTTTTTCTTTCTCAAGATTGCTTTGGCTATTTATAGTTTTTGTGTTTCCATACAAATTGTGAAATTTTTTGTTCTAGTTCTGTGAAAAATTAGGCTAGCCTTTTAACTCAGTGCATATTGTATAAGACAGAAGATCTCCTTGGTAGAATTTAATAACTTCACTTTCTCTTCTACAGCCAAAGCATAGAGTGTGTAGAAAATAAAGATTAAGATTCATTTTTTAATGAGAAGTTATAATGAAATTGAACTTCTACTCTAATAAGTCACTTATGCTAAATTTGGGTTCTAATAGAAGAGTATTGAGATTTTGAGATATGGTAGGGGACTTGGGTGGATGCTTTGACAACGCCAGATGTCCATAACAATAGGATCTACTCATTCTAGCCTGTATACTTTGTTACCTAGAAATTTCTTCCCCAGTAGAATACTGGCAAGGCTTCTTTAAAATGAAGCTAAGTTGATAGTTTGGAAAAGACACCTATGATGTTGCAGTTCTATGCCTCAGTGGTTTTATATCGCTGATGTTCAAGTATATAAGTTAAGGGAGCAAAGCGTGGAGGAAGAAGTAACCTATTTCATTGTCATTCTTAGTGATCCAATGGATAATTTATACTTCTATTCCCTACAGAATTAGAATCTATGGAATTGAGGTTCTGTTTTGGAGGGATGCTGGAGAGGCATTTTTCCTCCTAGAAGATAAATATTGCTAAATATAAAGCCTGACAATCACTTAAACCTTTTCTCTTGCCAGTAGACATGTAGGTGGATATACTGCTGGAAGTAACTAATTTTCAGGATCAGGAAATGGGATTGCAATGTAGCAAGGGCAAAGAAGTGCATATATGAGCTCAGGATATTCATTGAGGTACCTCTTTGTGATCCCACATTGAGTGATGACTTTAAGTGGACAATAGTAGGAACGATGGACTGAAAAGAGCATAATAACCAGATGTTCACATACTTCAGGGTTAAATATCTAAATTATTTTGTTGAGCAAACAGCTGAAGTCATGAGATGCATTAACTGAGCAGGTTGAGGAAAGTCTGGAATTTAGTATAAAAGAAAAATGATTATTAATTATAAATTCTAAACTAATTGCAGTTGGGAGAAACTGGGTGAAATATGGAATGTCTACATTATTTGTTAAAACTGCATATGATTTTACAATTATTGTTTCAAAATAAAGAGTTTATTTTCTTAAGTAATCAGAGAAAATTTTCAGGGTTCACTATATCTTATCTTAGAAACTCTCTTATGAATATGTATGTAAAATTTTGACTGGCCATGATTTTACAAAAGCAATTATAACATGTGAGGAATATAATGTGAGGCACAGATAGATGTGAGGAGTACAAGTGGTAGAATGTAGGAGAAACAGCTGGCATTCTATTCATAAAAATCTTAGCATTAATTTTTCCTGTGCCTAACTCTAATAGCTTTCTCTGGCTGTAAGAACATATTCTACTCATGCACAGGGATGAGGATAAGTATTAATTAATACTAAGAAGTTCCTACCTCTGGAAATAACCTCAAAGTATGGCAACTGAAAAATACTATGTATTTATCTCAGTTTTCCTGCCATTTAGGACAACTCTGAATCATGTTTTATACCATCAGCCAGAAATCACAGTAGGTGGTTACCTATGACACATTTAATGCTCATTAAATACTACATATTGACTTGCGTCCTTTCCCTCTCTTATTTCACACACAAATACAAAGTTTCCTAGGACCACCTCCCAAACAAATTGTTGTTGCTGTTATGTCACTAAGTGGCCCCATGGACTGCAGCACGCCAGGCTTCCCTGTCTTTCATTGTCTCCTGGACTTTGATCAAACACATGTCCATTGAGTTGGTGATGAGTTAAGCGTACAATCATGATGGTGTGACTACTCACCTAGAGCCTGACATTCTAGAGTGTGAACTCAAGAGGGCTATAGGAAGCATTACAAAGCTAGTGGAGGTGATGGAATTCCAGTTGAGCTATTTTAAATCCTGATAAAGTGCTGCACTCAACATGTCAGCAAACTTGGAAAACTTGGCAGTGGCCACAGGTCTGGAAAAGGTCAGTTTTCATTCCAATCTCAAAGAAGGGCAGTGCCAAAGAATGTTCAAACTACCACATAATTGTACTCATTTCACATGTTAGAAAGGAAATGCTCAAAATCCTTCAAGTTAGGCTTCAACAGTACATGAATGAAGAATTTCCAGATGTACAAGTTGGGTTTAGACAAGGCAGAGGAACCAGAGATCAACTTGCCAATATCTGTTCGGTCATAGAAAAAGCAAGGGAATTCCAGGAAAACATTGATTTCTGCTTTATTGCCTATACTAAAACCTTTAACTGTGTGGATCACAAAAAACTGTGGAAAATTTATTTAACTTACATGCAGAGTAAATCATGTGAAATGTAGGGCTGGAATCAAGCTTGCTGGGAGAAGTATCAGAATAATCTCAGATATGCAGATGACACCACCCTAATGGCAGAAAGCAAAGAGAAACTTTTGTTTTTTTGATGAAGAGCCTCTTGATGAAAGTGAAAGAGGAGAGTGAAAAAGCTGTCTTAAAATTCAACATTCAAAGAATTAAGATCATGGCATCCAGTCCAGTCATTTCATGTCAATAGATGGGGAAACAATGGAACAGTGACAGACTCTATTTTCTTGGGTTCCAAAATCACTGTGGATGGTGACTGCATGAAATTAAAAAGACACTTGCTGCTTTGAAGAAAAGCTATGACAGACAGTTTATCAAAAAGCAAGACATCACTTTGCCCACAAAGGTCTGTATGGTCTAAGCTATAGTTTTTCCAGTAGTTATGTATGGATGTGAAAGTTGGACAATAAAGAAGGCTGAACACTGAAGAATTAATGTTTTCAAACTGGTGTTGGAGAAACAAGGAGCTCAAACCAGTCAATCCTAAAGGAGATCAAGCCTGAATAGTCATTGGATGGACTGATGCTGAATGTGTATCTTAAATTGTGTATGAGGAAATGTTATTACAAAACAAAGTTATAATACTAGCTTTTAGACTGATAAATGTCTTTTTTTTTTTTTTTTAGGACATTAGCCTCTTAAGTCATCCAGAGAACAAAAAGTGGAGTTATAAACCATTGTTATAATAATACTAGCTTTATAACTGCCCATGAATTTACTTTTATTGGGATCTTTATTTATTCATGTAACTTTTGGTTACTATCTACTGTCCTTTTATTTTACACATAGGTCTCTTTTCAAATTTCTTGTAGCAGTGATCTCATGGCAATGACCATCTCAGTTTTTATTTGAAAATACAATGATTTTCCCCTCATTTTTAAATATATTTTTCCAGATATAGGACCTTGACAGTTTTTCTTTAGCATTTTAAATATGAAACTTAAATAGCATTTAACTTAGCACTTAAATATGTAAGCCCACTGCTTTATGGCCTTCAAAATTTTGATGAGAAATTTCTTATAAGATGATATGTTATGAGTTACTTCTCCCTTGCTTTGTTCAAATATTTTGTTTTCCAACAGCTTGATTTTAGTATGTCTCAATGTGGGTCTGCCTGAATTCATCATACTTGGACTCACTGAGCTTATTAGATATCTGTTATTAATAATATTTGTGTCTTTTGATAAAGTTTAGAAGCTTTTAGTCCTTATTTCTTCAAATAATCTTTGTGCACATTTCTTTCTTTCTTCTTCTGAGGATCCCACAATATCCTACAAGTCCCAGGCTCTGTACACCTTAATTCAGTCATCTTCAATTTCACTTATTCTTTCTTCTGCTTTCTCAGATCTGTCTTTGAATGCCTCTAACATATTTTTCATTTCAGTTTTTGCATTTTTTCCCATTCTAGATTTTTTTTTTTAATTTTTATATCTTTATTGAATTGTCCATCTTGTTAACATAACACTTCTTGGGCTTCCCTGATAGCTTAGTTGAGAAAGAATTTATCTGTAATGCAGGAGACCCTGGTTTGATTCCTGGGTAGGGCAAGATCCACTGGAGAAGGGATAGGCTACCCACTCCAGTATTCTTGGGCTTTCCTTGTGGCTCAGTTGGTAAAGAATCTGCCTGCAATGTAGGAGACCTGGGTTTGATCCCTGGGTTGGGAAGATCCCCTGGAGAAGGGAAAGGCTGCCCAGTCCAGTATTCTGGCCTAGAGAATTCCATGGACTGAATGGTCCAAAGAGTTGGATACGACTAAGTGATTTTCACTTTCAATGTATCACTTAAATATATTTTCCACAACTTTCTCTAGTTCTTTAATTATCTTTAAGACAGTTGTTTTAAAGTCATTTAGTAGGCCACCATCTGATCATTTTCAGGCACAATCTTTGTGGTTGTTGTTGTTTTCCCCCTTTGAATGGACTACACTTTCCCATCTTTTGTATGCTTTGTGATTTTTTTTCTTTTTTCTTTTTTTTTTTGATGAACACTTTACCTCCAAGGTACAGTTCACAGACAATCTGAAACAACCCTGTTTTATCTAAGAATGTGATTCTGTTGTCTTAGGTTCTAATAATATATCTCAGTGTCCTCTTTCTTATTTTTGCAGGAGATTCCTGGTGATCTAGTTCAGGTAGATATGTTCCTGAGGTAGGTATATATGAAAATATTCTTCTTATTTATATTACAGTGAAAAAGAAAGTTATGACCAACCTAGATAGCATATTGAAAAGCCAAGATATTACTTTGCCAACAAAGGTCCATCTAGTCAAGGCTATGGTTTTTCCAGTGGTCATGTATGGATGTGAGAGTTGGACTGTGAAGAAAGCTGAGCACCGAAGAATTGATGCTTTTGAACTGTGGTGTTGGAGAAGACTCTTGAGAGTCCTTTGGACTGCAAGGAGATCCAACCAGTCCATCCTAAAGGAGATTAGTCCTGGGTGTTCATTGGAAGGACTGATGTTGAAGGTGAAACTCCAATACTTTGGCCACCTCATGCGAAGAGTTGACTCATTAGAAAAGACCCTGATGCTGGGAGGGAGTTGGGGCAGGAGGAGAAGGGAACGACAGAGGATGAGATGGCTGGATGGCATCACGGATTCGATGGACATGTGTTTGAGCGAACTCCGGGAGTTGGTGATGGACAGGGAGGCCTTGTGTGCTGTGATTCATGGGTCACAAAAAGTCGGACATGACTGAATGACTGAACTGACTAAACTGACTGACTCCAATTCAAATTTTAAATTATAGTGTGCACTATAGAAACATAATGAGTTAGACATATAAGGACCTTTAAAAACATTTATTCCAACATTATCATTTTACAGATAAGCCATTTGAGTCCTCAAAATAATAGTGTTGGTTATTATCAAGCTTGGAACATGAAATCATGTATCTCGAAAGCCAGGTCACCATTCCCTGCACTAACACATGTTGCTTTCAGTGTAAAATATAGACTTTATCATTAAAAGATAAGGGATTTGTATATTAATCACTGCTTTTACGTGGTGTAATTATACATACACAATGGCATCAAAAATGAGAGAGATCAATTGGTGGAAAACAATAAAAGTAAGTTCTTATTGCATGAACTATTACGTACAAGTGCCAGTGACTTATAGGATAGTTCTTAAAGCCTGCATATTTGAAATTTCCTTTGCACCATTAGGAGTCCTTGATTGTAGGAAAAAATATGCAAACTTTAGATTTTGAGAAAAGAAAAATGTAGTGGTTAACAAACTCACATACTGACAGAATATGACCCAACAGCATGCTCAATGTTTAACATTTAAATATTATTTTTCAAGTTATATACAAAAAAAGTACAAATGGCTTTGAATAGGCATGGTTTGCCTAATTCATAAAAGAAAATGTACAAAATGCCTTTGGTGTTCATTCCATTACACAGGGAAGTATCTTATCCTCAGCAGATTTGAAACACTTGTTTATTTTTCCTTTTATTTCTTTTGGTTTAGGAGACATATCCAAAAAAATACTGCTATGATTTACATCAAAGAGTGTTCTGCCTATGTTTTCCTCTAGGAGTTTTATGGTCTGGTTTGACATTTATATTAATTTCTTTAATACATTTGAGTTTATTTTTGTATATGATGTTAGAGAACATTTTAACTTCATTCTTTTACATGTAGCTGTCTAGTTTTCCCAGTACCACTTATGGAAGAGACTTTTTGCCATTTATATTCTTGCCTCCTTTGTTGTAGATTAATTGACCATAAATGAACAGTTTTTGCACAGCAAAGGAAGCCATTAGAAAAACAAAAAGACAACTTACTGAATGGGAGGAAGCATCTGCAGATGATATGACTAATGAGTTAATAGCCAACATACATACCTAGCTCATATAACTCAACATCAAAACAAACAAACAAAACAAAAAAAAAAAACAATAAAAAATGGGCAGGAGAACTGAATAAACATTTTTCCAAAGAGGAAATGCAAATTGCCAAGAAGCAAATTAAAATATGCTCAATATCACTAACCATCAGGGAAATGCAAATCAAAATCACAATGAAATATCACCACATACCTGTCAGAATGGTTATCATCAAAAGGAACATAGTAACAAATGTTGGTGGGGATGTGGTGCAAAGAGAATCCTTGTATACGGTTGAAATGTACATTAGTGATGCCACTGGAAAACATTGGAAATTTTTCAAAAAACTAAAAGTAGAATTACCATATGAGCCAGCAATTTCACTCCTAGGTATACACTCCAAAAAACAACACATTAATTCTAGAAGATGTATGCTCCCCAATGTTCATAGTAGCATTATTTACAATTGCAAGATACAGAAGTGACTTAAGTGTCCATCAACAGGTGAGTGGATGAAGAGATGTGGTATGTGTATACTACGGATTACTCTCAGTTATAGAAAAGAATGAAATTTTGCCATTTGCAGCAACATGGATGGGCCTGGAGGCAATATGCTAAGTGAAATAAGCCAGACAGGTACAAACAAATACTATTTGCCCTATTTGCAAGTTTGAGTGTATGTTGACAAATCATCTGATGAATTCAGTCCAAGCCACGGGGATATAAGGTTCAATACTTAAAAGGAAAACAAGCTAGGAAACAACTTTTGTATACTTATCATGCAATATGCACTGTAATTTATAGTCATAATATAAATAATATATGTACTTTTCACTTATATATCAATAATATATGTACATAATATAAATAATATGTACTTTTTGTACAAAGTGGTGTACAAAATTAGACAAGTTAATAGTACTTACATAAAATATGGTGAGCACTGAGTAGAATGTATGCTCCGGGTGTAGAAGAAACACAGAGGAGTAAATATCAGCTTTTTGCTCTGAGATATGCCAAAGATTGTTGTGATAAATACAATGCTTTTAAGGTCAAAGTATTTCAAATATAGTTCATACATTTAAGATAAAAATTATAAGGTTGTAATAGTTTTACTGTCTATGAAACAACTTCTAACTGCTGGTAAATATCTATCCCATTAAATTTTTAATGAAAATAACTAATGGAAATAAGAAAGTACAAATTAAGAACAGACAAAATCAAAATATTTAAAGTTCTTCTTGCTTTTGCACATCTAACAGGTATTGCTATGACAACTCAGTTATCCTGAGATATTCAAAAGTTAAATGAAAACAGCATAATGTTGAAAATCAACATTTTCACTATTATGCTTTTAACATAAAGATGACAATCGTTTGAAACTTACTACTCTATCAAGTTCTTAAGAAGATAATATTAGATGATGTTTATACATAAACATTATTCAAGTTCAGTTGGTAAAGAATCTGCCTGCAATGCAGGAGTCCCAGGTTCGATCCCTGGTTTGGGAAGATCCCCTGGAGAAGGAAATGACAACCCACTCCAGTATTCCTGCCTGGAAAATCCCATGGACAGAGGAAGTTCGTGGGCTAACAGTCCAAGGGGTCACAAGAGTTGGACACAACTTAGCAACTAAACCATCACCAATGAATTCAGGGAAAACAGTTAGGAAAATCCACCATCCCCAAAACTCATCATCTTAAACAGTTCTTATCCTCATGTGTGCATATCTGATGGTAGGGTGGGGAAGGTATGGAGGCAGAGAAAGGGGTTAGGGAAAGTAATTATAAAGAAAATACTAAAATGCAAAAAAATAAGATGTGACTTCTGAAAATTAGAAAGCAGATTAAAGGAAATGATTAAAGCCTTCTAAACAAACAAACAAACAAACAAAAACTTGCCATTGAAGCATGACATCTTTAAGTGTACTTGGATCCAAAATAATAAGACTAAATTATGATACTGCATGCAGTCTAAGGGACTCTCAAGGGTCTCCTTGAGAGACTTTCAAGAGTCTCAATATCAATAACCTCAGATATGCAGATGACACCCTTATGGCAGAAAGTGAAGAAGAACTAAAGAGCCTTCTGATGAAAGTGAGAGGAGAGAGAAAAAGTTGGCTTAAAGCTCAACATTCAGAAAATTAAGATCATGGCATCTGGTGCCATCACTTCATGGCAAATAGATGGAAAAACAGTGAGAGTCTCTATTTTGGGGGGCTCCAAAAACACTGCAAATGGTGATTACAGCCATGAAATTAAACGACGCTTGCTTCTTGCAAAAGCTATGACCAACCTAGAAAGCATATTAAAAAGCAGAGACACTACTTTGCCAATCAAAGTCTGTCTAGTCAAGGCTATGGTTTTTCCAGGTTTTCCCTGTATGGATGTGAGAGTTGGACTGTGAAGAAAGCTGAGTGCCGAGGTATTGATGCTTTTGAACTCTGGTGTTGGAGAAGACTCTTTGAGAGTCCCTAGGACTGCAAGGAGATCCAACCAGTCCATCCCAAAGGAGATCAGTCCTGAGTGTTCACTGGAAGGACTGATGATGAAGCTGAAACTCCAAGACTTTGGCCACCTGATGCGAAGAGTTGACTCACTGGAAAAGACCCTGATGCTGGGAAAGATTGAAGGTGGGAGAAGGGGACGACAGAGGATGAGATGGTTGGATGGCATCACCGACTCAATGGAAATGAGTTTGGGTAAACTCCAGGAGTTGGTGATGGACAGGGAGGCCTGGCGTGCTGCAGCCCATGGAGTCACAAAGAATCGGACATGACTGAGCAACTGAACTGAATTGAACTGAATAATACTGCAAGTGCTTCTTAAAAGCAAATTTTGAGAACCATTTATAATAATGATTAACTCACCTTCTCATAGACTCTTCAAGCTAGAGTGAAGAAACTGACAAGTAAGTAGGAGATAACATATTGCAAGTTATGTGACAAGTAAAAAGGAGGAGTACAAATATTAGTATGAATGCAAATAATTAATAGACTCACAGTAGATAATATGGGGCAACTGAGTAAACAGAAGGAATTTCCCAAAGGAGCTATCAGGATATAGAATTTTAATCTCAGAAGTAACACTTAGCATTTTCTCTGCTTTATATGCTGTAGCTGAGCCTGATGTTTATCAGTTCAGTTGAACTCAGTTGTTCAGTCGCGTCTGACTCTTTGAGACCCCATGAATTGCAGCACGCAAGGCCTCCCTGTCCATCACCATCTCCCAGAGTTCAATCAAACTCATGTCCATCGAGTCCGTGATGCCATCCAGCCATCTCATCCTCTGTCGTCCCTTTTGCCTCCTGCCCCCAATCCCTCCCAGCATCAGAGTCTTTTCCAATGAGTCAATTCTTCACATGAGGTGGACAAAATACTGGAGTTTAGGCTTTAGCATCATTCCTTCCAAAGAACACCCAGGACTGATCTCCTTTAGAACAGACTGGTTGGATCTCCTTGCAGTCCAAGGGACTCTCAAGCGTCTTCTCCAACACCACAGTTCAAAAGCATCAATTCTCCAGTGCTCAGCTTTCTTCACAGTCCAACTCTCACATCCATACATTACTACTGGAAAAACCATAGCCTTGACTAGATGGACCTTTGTTGGCAAAGTAATGTCTCTGCTTTTCAATATGCTACCTAGATTGGTCATAAGTTTCCTTCCAAGGAGTAAATGTCTTTTAATTTCATGGCTGCAATCACCATCTGCAGTGATTTTGGAGCCCCAAAAAATGAAGTCTGACACTGTTTCCACTGTTTCCCCATCTATTTCCCATGAAGTGATGGGGCCAGATCCCATGATCTTCGTTTTCTGAATGTTGAGCTTTAAGCCAACTTTTTCACTCTCCACTAACACTTTCATCAAGAGGCTTTTTAGTTCCTCTTCACTTTCTGCCATAAGAGTGGTATCATCTGCATATCTGAGGTTATTGATATTTCTCCTGGCATTCTTGATTCCAGCTTGTGCTTCTTCCAGCTCAGCATTTCTCATGATGTACTCTGCATAGAAGTTAAATAAGCAGGGTGACAATATACAGCCTTGACATACTCCTTTCCTATCTGGAACCAGCCTGTTCCATGTCCAGTTCTAACTGTTGCTTCCTGACATGCATACAGGTCTCAAGAGGCAGGTCAGGTGGTCTAGTATTCCCATCTCTTTCAAAATTTTCCACAGTTTATTGTGATCCACACAGTCAAAGGCTTTGGCATAGTCAATAAAGCAGAAATAGATGTTTTTCTGGAACTCTCTTGCTTTTTCCATGATCCAGCGGGTGTTGGCAATTTGATCTCTGGTTCCTCTGCCTTTTCTAAAACCAGCTTGAACATCAGGAAGTTCACGGTTCACATATTGCTGAAGCCTGGCTTGGAGAATTTTGAGCATTATTTTACTAGCATGTGAGATGAGTGCAATTGTGCGGCAGTTTGAGCATTCTTTGGCATTGCCTTTCTTTGGGATTGGAATGAAAACTGAACTTTTCCAGTCCTGTGGCCACTGCTGAGCTTTCCAAATGTGCTGGCATATTGAGTGCGGCATTTTCAAAGCATCATCTTTCAGGATTTGAAATAGCTCCACTGGAAATCAATCACCTACACTAGCTTTGTTCGTAGTGATGGTTTCTAAGGCCCACTTGACTTCATGTTCCAGGGTGTCTGGCTCTAGGTGAGTGATCACACCATCATGATTATCTTGGTCATGAAGTTCTTTTTGTATAGTTCTTCTGTGTATTCTTGCCACCTCTTCTTACTATCTTCTGCTTCTGTTAGGTCCATAACATTTCTGTCCTTTATCGAGCCCGTCTTTCATGAAATGTTTCCTTGGTGTCTTTAATTTTCTTGAAGAGCTCTCTAGTCTTTCCCATTCTGTTGTTTTCCTCTATTTCTTTGCATTGATAGCTGAAGAAGGCTTTCTTATCTCTTCTTGCTATTCTTTGGAATGTTGCATTCAGATGCTTATATCTTTCCTTTTCACCTTTGCTTTTCACTTCTCTTCTTTTCACAGCTATTTGTAAGGCTTCCTCAGACAGCCATTTTGCTTTTTTGCATTTCTTTTCCATGGGGGTGGTCTTGATACTTGTCTCCTGTACGAACCTCAGTCCACAGTTCATCAGGCACTCCGTTATATGTGTATTATATAATATATACAATAATATAGTATAATGTAATACAATATACTAAAAATATATAATATATGTATTATATAATTATCTATTATATCATATATATGATATATATCATATATAATAATATAAAATAATATATAACATCGTATAATACATGTAATATAAATATTTTAATTATATATTATATAATATATAAT
>NW_011494944.1:303647-314868 GCF_000754665.1 Bison bison bison | reverse complement strand
ATATATATAATATTGTACATACTATATTAAATATATATTATTATTTAATTGAGATTAAGATCTTTAAAAAAGCAGCTTGTAGGCAAGTAAATATTTGACTATCGTTACCAAAAGTTAAGAGAAATCTTACTGAAATATCTGCCTAAAGAAACCAGATTTAGATCCAGGCTTAAACTCTCTGATATAAGTACTTTAGTGTTTCAGAGGTTTCATATAGTAAAGTTGTTTTGTTGTTTTTTTTTAACCTCAGTGACCCAACAGTTGTCCTTTGTCAGTTTGTTTTCTTCCAAGTGACGAGGATCCAAGTTCCCTCCAGTTTGTCTCTGTCTTCGTCCCAATTCTCATTGTTCTCTCCTTTCAGCCAGCATATGAAGAAAAAGAATGGGAGGTATGGTGGTATGTAGGATGGGGTCATGAGCCAGGGTTAGCTATTTATCAGGTATGTGTGTGTGTGTCTGTACATATCAGTTCAATAATTATTCTGTCAAAACCCACTAAAGCAGAAGTTTGCCCACACTGTCTTCTTAGTCTCCTTTTAGCATGTCTTTCTGTTTCAGGTTATACCTCATATTTGACTTCAGACTTCTGACAGAACCTAATGTTCCCATCATTATTAAAAATATTCAATTCTTCCTAGTGTACAGGTAGTCTATATTCTTTTCTGGATCTCAAATCCTTTTTAAAGTGGGTATATTTGTTCCTTCACAATTTTAAGCACTAATAGCCATAACAGAATGTAAGCTAGCCTTAATGAAAAACTGCATGGTGTTTCTCACAAAATAGTTCTTAAATTCACCGCATCATAATCTGAGGTACTTGTTAAACATGCACAAGTTAAACCAGAAATTGGGAATTAAAATCTTCCAGAGATGGCTTAAGTCAACATTAAAACAAAACAAAACAAAACAAAAACCTCCATATTCTTCTACTGCACATAAATTTTAAGAACTATAGGCTTAGTAGTTTTCTTACATATTTGGATTCTTATAGTAACTTTAAAAAAGTAATGTGTGTGTGTGTGGCAACTATAACACATGGAAAGATATGTTAAGTATGAAAGTGAGTGTTAGTCGCTTAGTTGTGTCTGACTCTTTGTGATCCCATGGACTGTAGCGTACCAGGCTTCTCTGTCCATGGAATTTTTCAGGCAAGAGTCCTGGAGTGGGCTGTCATTTCCTTCTCCAGGGGATCTTCCTGACCCAGGGATTAAACACAGGTCTCCGGCATTGCAGGAAGATTCCTTATCATCTGACCCATGAGGAAAGCCAATTTTGAGCATAAGGGCTGAGAATTTGAATAACAAAGCTACTGCTGGTATTTTGTCTTTGGGCAAAGCACCTGATCCTGAGTTGTTTGGTCTATAAGTGGTATCATAATGATGAATTAGTTAATGCCTGACAGCATGGAGGTGTTCAATATCCAAGAATGGACTGCTAATCTGTCAAAATTGTAAGCTGACAAAAATCTGCTTTTTTTCACTGAAAAGACAATCAGGTAGATGACAAAATCAATACTAAGGTGAACAGATAAAAATTTAATGTTTCAATAGCTATTTGCTTTTGTTTCTAACATTTAAACTTCTTAGACATTACTTACTGTAACTTGTTCAGCTGTCTCTGCAGTCTAACCACAGTTCTGTCCCATCCACAAATCCAGATACATTTTCCCTTAAGCCACATTACCACTTTTCTGTTCCTGAAGAAATTATTTTGTGTATATATATATATATATATATTTTTTTTTTTCCCCTCAGCTTATTTACCTAGAATATAATTCACTCTAAAATTTCTTGGCAAAATATACCTCTTACAAAGGTATACTGATGAGTGTACTTACAAAGGTATACTGATGAGTGAGTGAAAGTCGCTCAGTCGTGTCCGACTATTTGCAACTCCGTGGACTGTAGCCTGCTAGGCTCTGCCATGGAATTCTTCAGATCAGAATACTGGAGTGGGTCGCTGTTCCCTTCTCAACCCAGGGATTGAACCCAAGTCTCCCATTGTTGCAGGCGGATTCTTTACCATCTGAGCCACCAGGAAAGCCCAGTGTATTTATGGCATGTTGATTTTCACAGATTTTAATAGGCAGAGCAAAAATATTTATCATATATGCCAGATGTCTAACAATCAGTAGGAACTGAATGGGGTAATATGGGAGTGGAGGGGGGGAAAATGATCCGTCACTTTATGGACATTACACAAGAGCCAGAATTGACTACTGATGTCTGTTATATCAGTGGGTGCTGAGAGTGACCATTAGTATTAAATGTTTATATAGAATAATTTACATCTATAGAGATCAAAGCCAATATACTAGCACACCATATTATGGCAGCAAATTTTCATTTAAACTCAAGTTATAAAACTTTTGCCAGATATTCAAAGATGTTTGTGATGAAAGGATACTTGAATTGTGTTATGATTACACCCTAAGTACTGAACTCACTTCTCTGAGGTCTTCAGTCTTTCAATCCAGGTAATTCAAGTGGATTTTTGAAAGATCATTTCATGAAGGGCAAAGTAATGTTCAAACAGACTCTGGTTGCCTTCACAAGCCTATTCTCATATTAGACATATTTAGGATAGCACAAGTTATATAAGTAATCTGTATTCCTAGTAACCTATATTCTCTTTGTATTCTTAGGTATGGGCTGTTCAGCAAAAACCATCTACAAAGAAGCAAGCAACCACTGATCAACAAAATAGGAGCAACAAAAGGAGTTTGGTGTTTCTTATTCAACAGCACAAGAGTAACATCAGAGATAGTCATGCAAAAGGGACATTGTATATTAATATAAAATGTCTCAAGGCACAGATGTAAAGAACAGACTTTTGGACTCTGTGGGAGAAGGCGAGGGTGGAATGATTGGAGAGATAGCATTGAAACATATATATTACCATATGTGGAAAAGATTGCCAGTCTAGGTTCGATGTATGAGACAGGGCACTCAGGGCTGGTGCACTGGGACGACCCTGAGGGACGGGATGGGGAGGGAGGTGGGAGGGGGTTTCAGGATGGGGGACACATGTACATCCATGGCTGATTCATGTCAATGTATGGCGAAAACCACTACAATATTGTAAAGTAATTAGCCTCCAATTAAAATTAATTAATTAATTTTTAAAAAAGATCTCAAGGGATTAGAGAAATTATAATCAAGGGACTAAGAGCTAAAGTACAAAACTTTATGGAAATCTCTGGAGGATTTGTTACAAGGATGGAAATTATTTATTTAGATTTCTGCCAAACACACACACCTCAACTAAAACAATGATAACTAGATTTTAGATGTTCTATTTTTCTATATTTTAGATTATGCATAATTCACATAATTACTAATATGGGAAATATTAGACAAACTTCAATCCAAATTGAGCAAAACAAGTACACTGTTCGTCACAAAATTTTTTTGTCAAAGTGACACGCATCCTGGAAGCAAGCATCTTGTGAATTTTAAGACAGCACGAAGTGAAAACTCTGCTCCTAATACAAAATTCTAAACTTAACCAGGCTGTCATTTAGCTTCTTTACAAATAAACAGGATACTTAGGTAAAAAATAGCAAACTGTTGATAGTAATCAGTACTACAACAAAATGAGATGGGTTTCCTGTAGCTTCCAGGTGTCTTCATGACTGAATAAATGACTCTTTAAAAAACAACACAAACTAAATTTATAAACATAAAATGATGCCTAACTTTACATTTTAGAATATATGTAATGTACATATATTAAAAAAAAAATATTTTAAGCTCAACATACGTTGCTAGGAAGAAAACACACACACACACACACACATACACACAAAACACAACATCAAATAGCTGTATAATTTAAGTTCCCAAAATGAAATTAAATACTATAACATGTCTAACAGAAAATATCATTTAATTGAAAAGTCTTTTCATAAAGACAGTTTCTTTAAATTATACCTTAGTTGTTGGGAACTAAGTTTCCAAAGATATAGAGATGGTAACACAAAGACAAAAATCATTCCATTCATTACTGGGAGAGTAGTTTCAATATCAGCTGTGCAGGCTCAGGCTGGAGGGACATATTTCTCTCCAGTGGTACCTGAATTTCTGAGGAAGGACCTCTGTGACTGGGGAAGTGGGGGAGAAAAGGAAAGGGAGATGACAAGAATATCAAAGTGTCATATTTCTTGCTGTCTGCTTCTAGATTTCAAAGGAGAACTCCCATGAACCTCTGGACATTCCCCACTTCCCCCACTGGCCCTCTGGAATCCCCAAAACCCCAGATACTAAGTCCACACCTCATCTCTGCTGTGGACTCCTTGTCCCCACTACCTGGTGCACCCTTACGATCCAGTGGCTATAAAAGAAACCACAAACATGTTCTAGTGCCACCTTCTGGGATAAAAAATGGTTTCTAATAGCCAGCTTGTTGGACCATAAGATTCAAAGACAATAGAAAGTCTTATTTACGAAGATGTCTGCTACTTCAAATGCTAAAGGAAAAATGCATACCTCTAAACACTGTGAAATATCAAAGACGGTAAAACCAACAGAAAATGGTAATTCTCCAGCAACTAAATTCAAAGGCACAAACTACTGCAAACTAATAAAGAATTCTAAATAGCTGTTATGAAGAAATTCAACGAGCTACAAGAGAACCTAAAAGGCAATTCTATGAAATTAGAGTAAAAATAATGAATGTAAGCAGTTGTCTACCAAAGAGATTGAAATTCTCAAGCTTCCCCAAGTTGGGGAAATAACTGGACATACAAATCCAGGAACATAACAGAGTCATCTTATTATTTCAATGCAAAAAGACCTTCTTCTCCTAGACACATAATGAAACTGTCAAAAATAAATGACAAAGAAAGAATCTTAAAGGCAGGCAGGGTAAAAAACAAAGTGACCAAGGCAACATACTAGGAAACTCCCAGTAAGCTATCAACAGATTTCTCAGTAGAAACTCTAGGTGGGCCAGAAGAGAGTGAAGTGAAATACATTGTTGTTGAAAGATAAAAACTGTCAGCCAAGAATGTTTTATCTGACAAAGTTATTTTTCAGAGATGAGGGAGAAACAACAGCTTTCAAAGACAAACAGAAGCTGAAGGAAGTTAGCACCATTAAACCTAACTTGCAAGACATGCTGAAAAGATGTTCTTCAAGCTGGAATGAAAAGAAGTTAATCAGGAACAGGAAAACATGTGAAAGTATGTAACACACTGGTATCAGTCGGGGAAAAAACAGAATAACTTTAAATCAGAACGTTGTTTTAACCAGTTAACTACATTATAAGTTTAAAGGAAACGAATATTTAAAATAACTATAACTGCTATAATTCATTAACCAATTCAGGCATCAGTTCTGTTCAGTTTAGTTGCTCAGTTGTGTCCGACTGTTTTCAACCCCATGAACTGCAGCACACCAGGCCTCCCTGTCCATCACCAACTCCCGGAGTTCACCCAAACTCACGTCCATCGAGTCAGTGATGCCATCCAGCCATCTCATCCTCTGTCGTCCCCTTCTCCTCCTGCTCCCAATCCCTCCCAGCATCAGAGTCTTTTCCAATGAGTCAACTCTTTGCACGAGGTGGCCAAAGTACTGGAGTTTCAGCTTTAGCACCAGTCCTTCCAAAGAACACCCAGGACCAATCTGCTTTAGAGTGGACTAGTTGGATCTCCTTGCAGTCCAAGGGACTCTCAAAAGTCTTCTCCAACGCCTCAGTTCAAAAGCATCAATTCTTCGGTGCTCAGCTTTCTTCACAGTCCAACTCTCACATCTATACATGACTACTAAAAACCATAGTCTTGACTAGATGGACCTTGTTGGCAAAGTAATGTCTCTGCTTTTGAATATGCTATCTAGGTTCCTCATAACTTTCCTTCCAAGGAGTAAGCATCTTTTAATTTTATGGCTGCAACCACCATCTGCAGTGAAAATGTATGGAAGAAGCTTAATACTGAGCTTGGCAATGATTTTTTGGCTATTGCACCAAAAGAATCTGCCTGCAATGCAGGAGCCACAGGTTCAATCCCTGGTTTGGGAAGATCCCCTGGAGAAGGAGATGGCAATCCACTCAAGTATTCTTGCCTGGAAAATCCCACAGAGGGGCCTGGTGGACCACAGCCCATGGGGTTGCAGAGTTGGACATGACTGAGTGACTGAGCATATATATGTATACATGTGGCACCAGATACACAAACAACAAAAGCAAAAATCAACAAATGGGACTATATCAAACTTAAAAGCTTCCATATTTGGGGAAAAAATAATAATAACAAAATAAAAAAGGCAACCTACAGGATGGGAGAAAATTTCAGCAAACCACATATCTGATAATGAGTTAATATCAGAAATAAATTTTAAAAATTCAATTTAAAAAAAAGAAAAACTCAATGTGTTTAAAAATGCTTAGAGAAGTTAAATAGACATTTCTCCAAATATGGCCAATAGGTACATGAAAGATGCTCAATATCACCAATCATCAGGAATATGCAAATTAAAATCATATTGAGATATCAACTCACAATTATTAGAATGGCTGTAATCACAAAAGACAAGAGTTGATGAGGATGTGGAGAAAAGGATACTTATACACTGTTGGTGGAATATAAATTGGTTCAGCCAATACATGAAACAACATGGAGGTCCCTCACAAAATTAAAAATAGATCTACCATGTGATTCAGCAATATCAATTCTGGGCATATACCCCCAGGAAATGAATATTAAATTTATTTGTTTAATATTAAAGGATATTAAATCAATATATGCACTCCCACATCTTTTGCAGTATCATTCAAAATAGCCAAAATATGGAAACAATCTTAGTGCCCACCAGTGGGTGAATGGATAAAGAAGATGTGATACACACACACACACACACACACACACACACACACACACAATGGAGAATTATTCAACAGTGAAAAAGAGGGACACCCTGTCATTTGCAACAACATGAGTGAACCCTGAGGGCATTATGTCAAAGCAATATAATTCAGACTGAGAAAACCAAATATTACACAATATCACTTACATGTGGAATCTAAAAAGCTGAACTGGTAAAAAGAGAAGAATGGTGGTTTCCAGGTGATGTGGCGGGTAGAGAAGTAGCTTATACCTGGTTTAAAGTGTAGAGACTTTTAACAAGTAGTAAACAAGCCCTAGAGAGCTAAGTAATATAAGAATATAGACAACAATATTTTATTAATATTACAATCATCACATTTGCTAATAGAACTTATTCTAATCACTAAAAATAAATGATTATGTAACATGATAGAAGTACAAATCACTAAAATGACAATCACATTACACTGTATGCTGCTGCTGCTGCTAAGTCGCTTCAGTCGTGTCTGACTCTGTGTGACTCCATAGACGGCAGCCCACCGGGCTCCCCCATCCCTGGGATTCTCCAGGTAAGAACACTGGAGTGGGTTGCCATTTCCTTCTCCAATGCATGAAAGTGAAAAGTCAAAGTGAAGTCGCTCAGTCGTGCCTGACTCTCAGCGACCTAATGGACTGCAGCCTACCAGGCTCCTCCATCCATGGGATTTTCCAGGCAAGAGTACTGGAGTGGGGTGCCATTGCCTTCTCCGTAAACCTACCCAATTAACATGTCTTACATCTTAAATTTATGCAATGTTTTATGGAAATATATTTTAATAATAGAAACAGAACAGTACCTGGCACATAGGTACTCAAAAATGTTTGTTGACTGGACATGGAACAGAAAAAATTATGAGTTAGCACAATCTTGAATCTATATATAATAAACCACTTGGGTCAAAATATAAAATAGCACACATTATATCAATATGATTAGGTACATGCATACAAACACATAAACAAAATTTTATAAAAACAACAGGCAAGACATTTTCAAGAAACTGTGAGCCTTATAAATTAATCCCCATCACCATCTGCCAGTCTGCGCCACCTGCTTGAGCTGGACAATGTGATTGCTAAATTATAATCTACCATGACATACCAATAACATTGTGTTAATACCTCCCCCCCCCAAAAAAAAAATCATCTTAGATATGAAACAAAGTTTTGCCTTGAGGGACATGAAATTCCAGTTTTAGTTTCTCTCCTACACAAAATATATACAATTATTTAGAATTAACTGAGAATGCGCTGGCCCTTCCTTTCCACTGTTATAAGAATAACTTTTTTTTCAATAACTACTTCTACTTCCTGAGATCACCAGCACCACCATACACTAGGAGTTAGTTACTGAATTAGTTCCTGAAAATTTCTGATGTAAGTCTAGAGATAGGGTGGAAATAAATAAAATCTCTAATGATACCAAACTTTTTTTCAACCAAATAAGATTTGTCTTACTCTTTTCTAAAGGGTTAACAGTCTGTTTTGAGAGCCAAGAGTGATATAGGCACCTAATGGAAAGCTTCTCTTTTCCTTACATTCCAGGAACATCTAAATATTGTTCAACATAATTGTTGAAACTAACATTACTAAGCAGTCATATGGTACTGTTTAAAAACCGTATTCATTTTTTAATTGATGCAAAGTAGGTCATTGTTCTTTAATACAAATATTTTATAGTAGGTTTTTTTCACCACCTATTTTCAATTGTTATACCTAAAATCTTGGCAAGTAGAATAAGACTCAGGCACAGGAAGTGATGTTTCATTGCTGAAAATGTTTTCTGATGCTCTGAAATAGTCAACCTTCAGTGACTAATATACCAAAAAGCACTGAGCTCTGGGATAGGTGGTTTATTAGTTTCTAGTTGGCATGTACTTGTTTGGATTGCTGTCATCATCCAGGAATGCCAGTATCACTGAACTCCTGTAGTGATTATTTTAGTGGGTATAATATGCAATAACTAATAATTACGATCATTGTTATTGTATTTAAGTAGCAACATTCTAAAATAGAGGTTCCATTCTGCTGCCACTCCAATGTTGCTTTAATCATCTAATTGGTTAAGTGTATTTCAGTGCTTTAGTTGCTGTCATTATAGCAAGTCCCAATAATTAGCAATGGTAAGACATGTTTAGGGCCTCCAGACTGCACAGCAAAGCGCGCTGGCTGCAACGGACCACACAGAAGCATAGCAGAGAGGAGCTACCCGTCGCCCGAGGTCAAGGGCGGTGGCCGACTGGAGCTACCCCATGTCCGAGGTCAGGGCCGGCAGCGAGAGAGCTACCCCACGCCCGAGGTCAGGGCCGGTGGCCTGGAGGAGCTACCACACACCCGAGGTCAGGGGCAGCAGCTGGGAAAAGCTACCCCATGCCTGAGGTCAGGGGCAGCGGCCGGGAGGAGCAACCCCAAGTCCAAGGAGTGGTGGCTGCGCAGGGGCAGGAGGGCCGAGAGGAGCTACTCCACATTCAAGGTCAGGAGGGGCAGCTGTGAGGAGATACCCCTCATCCAAGGTAAGGAGCAGCGGCTGTGCTTTGCTGGAGCAGCTGTGAAGAGATATCCCATGTCCAAGTTAAGGGAAACTGAGGTAAGACAGTAGGTGTTTTGAGAGGCATCAGAGGGCAGACACACAAACCATAATCACAGAAAACTAGTCAATTTAATCACACGGACCACAGCCTTGTCTAAGTCAATGAAACTAAGCCATGCTGTGAGGGCTCACCCAAGACGGGCGGGTCGTGGTGGAGAGGTCTGACAGAATGTGGTCCACTGGAGAAGGGAATGGCAAACCACTTTAGTATTCTTGCCTTGAGAACCCCATGAAAAGGCAAAATGATAGGATACTGAAAGAGGAACTTCCTGGGTTGGTAGGTGCCCATTATGCTATTGGAGATCAGTGGAGAAATAACTCCAGAAAGAATGAAGGGATGGAGCCAAAGAAAAAAACAATACCCAGCTGTGGATGTGACAGCTGATAGAAGCAAGGTCCAATGCTGTAAAGAGCAATACTGAATAGGAATCTGGAATGTTAGGTCCATGACTCAAAGCAAACTTGAAGTGGTCAAACAGGAGATGGCAAGAGTGAACGTCAACATTCTAGGAATCAGCTAACTAAAATGGACTGGAACGGGTGAATTTAATTCAGATGACCATTGTATCTACTACTCTGGGCAGGAATCCCTTAGAAGAAATAGAGTAGCCATCATGGTCAACAAAAGAGTCCAAAATGCAGTACTTGGATGCAATCTCAAAAATGACAGAATGATCTCTGTTCATTTCCAAGGCAAACCATTCAATATCACAGTAATCCAAGTCTAAGCCCCAATCAGTAACACTGAAGAAGCTGAATTGTTCTATGAAGACCTACAAGACCTTTTAGAACAAACACCCAAAAAAGATGTCCTTTTCATTATAGGGGACTGGAATGCAAAAGTAGGAATTCAAGAAACCCCAGGGGTAACAGGCAAATTTGGCCTTGGAATACAGAATGAAGCAGGGCAAAGTCTAATAGAGTTTTGCAAAGAGAACACAGTGGTCATAGCAAAATCTTCTTTCAACAACACAAGAGAAGACTCTACACATGGAAGTCATCATGGTCAACACCAAAATCAGATTGATTATATTCTTTGCAGCCAAAGATGGAGAAGCTCCATACAGGCAGCAAAAACAAGACCGGGAGCTGACTGTGGCTCAGATCATGAACTCATTATTGCTCAATTCAGACTTAAAGTGAAGAAACTAGGGAAAACCACTAGACTATTCAGGTATGACCTAAATCAAATCCCTTAAGATTATACAGTGCAAGTGAGAAATAGATTTAAGGGACTAGATCTGATAGACAAGAGTGCCTGATGAACTGTGGATGGAGGTTTGTGACATTGTACAGGCGACAGGGATCAAGACCATCTTTATGGAAAAGAAATGCAAAAAAGCAAAATGGCTGTCTGAGGAGGCCTTACAAATAGCTGTGAAAAGAAGAGAAGCAAAATGCAAAGGGGAAAAGGAAAGACACAAACATCTGAATGCAGAGTTCCAAAGAATAGCAAGGAGAGAGAAGAAAGCCTTCCTCAGCCATCAATGCAAAGAAATAGAGGAAAACAACAGAATGGGAAAGACTAGAGATCTCGTCAAGAAAATTAGAGATACCAAAGGAACATTTCATGCAAGTTCAGTTCTGTTCAGTCGCTCAGTCGTGTCCAACTATTTGCAACCCCATGAATCACAGCATGCCAGGCCTCCTTGTCCATCACCAACTCCCGGAGTTCACCCAAAATTATGTCCATCGAGTCACTGATGCCATCCAGCCATCTCATCATCTGTCGTCCCCTTCTCCTCCTGCCTCCAATCCCTCCCAGCATCA
>NW_011494944.1:278654-303547 GCF_000754665.1 Bison bison bison | reverse complement strand
TGCCATCCAGCCATCTCATCATCTGTCGTCCGCTTCTCCTCCTGCCTCCAATCCCTCCCAGCATCAGAGTCTTTTCCAATGAGCCAACTCTTTGCATGAGGTGGCCAAAGTACTGGAGTTTCAGCTTTAGCATCATTCCTTCCAATGAACACCCAGGAGTGATCTCCTTTAGAATGGACTGATTGGATCTCCTTGCAGTCCAAGGGACTCTCAAGAGTATTCTCCAACACCACAGTTCAAACGCATCAATTCTTCGGCATTCAGCCTTCTTCACAGTCCAACTCTCACATCCATACATAACCACTGGAAAAACCATAGCCTTGACTAGACGGACCTTTTTTGGCAAAGTAATGTTTTGAATCTACTTTTCAATATGCTATAAGTTGGTCATAACTTTCCTTCCAAGGACTAAGTGTCTTTTATTTCATGGCTGCACTCACCATCTGCAGTGATTTTGGAGCCCAAAAAAATAAAGTCTGACACTGTTTCCACTGTTTCCCTATCTATTTCCCATGAAGTGATGAAACCAGATGCCATGATGTTAGTTTTCTGAATGTTGAGCTTTAAGCCATCTTTTTCACTCTCCACTTTCACTTTCATCAAGAGGCTTTTGAGTTCTTCTTCACTTTCTGCCATAAGGGTGGTGTCATCTGCATATCTGAGGTTATTGATATTTCTCCCGGCAATCTTGATTCCAGCTTGTGTTTCTTCCAGTCCAGCGTTTCTCATGATGTACTCTGCATAGAAGTTAAATAAGCAGGGTGACAATATATAGCCTTGACGTACTCCTTTTTCTATTTGGAACCAGTCTGTTGTTCCATGTCCAGTTCTAACTGTTGCTTCCTGATCTGCATACAAATTTCTCAAGAAGCAGGTCAGGTGGTCTGATATCCCCATCTCTTTCTGAATTTTCCCCAGTTCATTGTGATCCACACAGTCAAAGGCTTTGGCATAGTCAATAATGCAGAAATAGATGTTTTTCTGGAACTCTCTTGCTTTTTCCATGATCCAGTGGATGTTGGCAATTTGATCCCTGCAAAGGGCTCGATAAACGACAGAAATGGTTTGGACCTAACAGGAGCAGAAGATAGTAAGAAGAGGTGGCAAGATTACACAGAAGAACTGTACAAAAAAATATCTTCACTACTAAGATAATCACGATGGTGTGATCACTCACCTAGAGCCAGACATCCTGGAATGTGACGTCAGGTGGGCCTTAGAAAGCATCATTAGGAACAAAGCTAGTGGAGGTGATGGAATTCCAGTTGAGATATTTCAAATCCTGGAAGATGATGCTGTGAAAGTGCTGCACTCAATATGCTAGCACATTTGGAAAGCTCAGCAGTGGCCACAGGACTGGAAAAGGCCAGTTTTCATTCCAATGCCCAAGAAAGGCAATGGCAAAGAATGCTCAAACTAATGCACAATTGCACTCATCTCACACACTCACACACTAGTAAAGTAATGCTCAAAATTCTGCAAGCCAGGCTTCAGCAATATGTGAACCATGAACTTCCAGATGTTCAAACTGGTTTTAGAAAAGGCAGAGCTCAAATTGCCAACATCTGCTGGATCATCGAAAAAGCAAAAGAGTTCGAGAAACATCTATTTCTGCTTTATTGACTATGCCAAAGCCTTTGTGTGGACCACAATGAAAGGTGGAGAATTCTGAAAGAGATGGGAGTACCAGACCACCTGACCTGCCTCTTGAGTAACCTATATGCCGGTCAGGAAGCAACAGTTAGAAGTAGACATGGAACAGACACGATCCAAATAGGAAAAGGAGTATAAGGCTCTATATTGTCATCTTGCTTATTTAATGTATATGCAGAGTACATCATGAGAAACGCTGGGCTGGAAGAAGCACAAGCTGGAATCAAGATTGCTGGGAGAAGTATCAATAACCTAAAATATGCAAATGACACCACCCTTATAGCACAAAGTGAAGAGGAACTAAAAAGCCTCTTGATGAAAGTGAAAGAGGAGAGTGAAAAAGTTGGCTTAAAGCTCAACATTCAGAAAACGAAGACCATGGCATCTGGTCCCATCACTTCATGGGAATTAGATGGGGAAAACAGTGGAAACATTGTCAAACTTTATTTTTTTGGGCTCCAAAATCACTGCAGATGGTGATTGCAGCCATGAAATTAAAAGATACTTACTCCTTGGAAGGAAAGTTATGACCAACCTAGATAGCTTATTGAAAAGCAGATTCAAAACATTACTTTGCCAACAAAGGTCCGTCTAGTCAATGCTATGGTTTTTCCGGTGGTTATGTATGGATGTGAGTTGGACTGTGAAGAAAGCTGATTGCCAAAGACTTGTTGCTTTTGAACTGTGGTGTTGAAGAAGACTCTTGACAGTTCCTTGGACTGCAAGGAGATCCAACCAGTCATCCTAAAGGAGATCAGTACTGGGTGTTCTTTGGAAGGAATGATGCTAAAGCTGAAACGCCAATATTTTGGCCACCTCATGTGAAGATTTGACTCATTGGAAAAGACTCTGATGCTGTGAGGGACTGGGGGGGCAGGAGAAGGGGAAGACAGAGGATGAGATGGCTGGATGGCATCACTGACTCAATGGACATGATTCTGGCTGAACTCCAGGAGTTGGTGATGGACACGGAGGCCTGCTTGCTGCAATTCATGTGGTTGCAGAGTCGGACACGACTGAGTGACTGAACTGCACTGAGGCGGCAGTAGTCATAAAAAACCTGCCTACCAATGCAGGAGACATAAGAGACACGGGTTCAATCCCTGGGTTGGGAAGATTCCCTGGAGGAGGAAATGGCAACTCACTCCAGTATTCTTGCCTGGAGAATCCCATGGACAGAGGAGCCTGGTGGGCTACAGTTCATGCAGTCGCAGAGTCAGAAGTTACTGAAGCAACTTAGCAGACATCTTTACCTCAAGAGGATGGAAAAATTTGTACTGTTTTCTAAATGTATATTCTGCTTTAAATTCATAAATGTTCTCACCAACGGTGTTACTTTCTGAGAGAGTTCTATTGCAATAGATTAAAATACATGAGAAATTTTTATCTATATAAGAAAATTTCAACAGGTTTCTGTGGCTTCCAGGTGAAGGTATTGACTTCCTATAGCCAGCAGGGTAAAGGTAAATGGTTCAGTTAACTCACTATTCCCATTTCTCCCCTTATATTCTATGTTCCAAGCACTGGCTAGGCCATATGTATTCTTGAAATTGACAGTTTCTCACTTTCTGTACTTTACTTATGATGTTCCTTCTGCTTAGTTAGGCCTTTTCTGGTGGCTCAGACGATAGAGTCTGCCTGCAATGCAGGAGACCTGGGTTCAATCCTTGGGTCAGGAAGATCCCCTGGAGAAGGGAATGGCTACCCACTCCAGTATTCTTGCCTGGAAAATACCATGGACAGAGGAGCCTGGCAGGCTACAGTTCACTGTGTTGCGAAGAGTCGGATACAACTGAGCGACTTCACTTTCTGCTTAGTGTTGTCAAAATATTTCAATTCTGGGTGCTGTCAAAATATTTTATTCTTAGTCCTTAACAATGACAGACATAATTTTTTTTTGGTAAGAATTAGTTTTTTCCTTCCTGTCTTTAAACTCAGATTATTTATCATTTTTCTTTTTTTTAATTCTCAGAACTTACATTCAGCACATAGCTGACATTAAACAAATGACGAAATCTACCTCTGGATAATTTATTTGAAATTGAACTCAAAGGCAGCTCTTTGGAAAATCTTCCCTGAAGATGGTCAAATGAACATTTACTAAGTACTTTTAAAATGTGAAGGTACTGATATATGTTTATTTGTGGATACAAAGAATATATGTTCCTGTAGAGAGAAATTACATAGAACAAATGATTAATGACAGGATCTGAAAACAGAGGTGAAATATCCATCATCCAGTCACTCACTTCCTCCAGCTAATCTACATTAACTCTGCCAGCTTTATATGTTTATGTAAGTACACACACACTCCCACACACCAATGTTATATATCTCATGCCTAAAATCCTCAACCAAATTTACCATTTCTTTCCTTTCCCCCATCTTTCTTATGTTGAAAATGACACATTGAAACAGTTAGGCATTTCAGTCATCATCAAGAGTAGTGTTCAACCAAGAAACCAGCATATCTTGCCCGAGACTGTATTATCATTGGAGTAACCAAATCAAACAACCACAGATAATGCTGAACTTCAGTAAATAAATTAGTTCAAACTCCTTTTTTATTTCTAGAATATCTGGCCAGGTTAATCCAAGCCTTATCTACATGGAGACTGTGGATAGGCCCCTGCCCCTAAAGAGAAGTATTTTCCCTGAAATACTCACGTAAAGCATAACTTCTTATCTACTTAGTTTTATAAACAGGATTAAAATTTAATATATTATTAAAACTGGTATTTTTATTAATAAGATTGCTGTTTATGATTGGTTATTAAGATTAGACTCAAAGTTTTTACAATATAACTTTATAACATGGAGATTCTACAAGATATTTTAAACAAACTTTCATTCTTTCATAAAATAAACCCTATTTTGAGTATTCCAACTCTTGTGTGTTTTTCCTATGACTTTTTACAATACATTCAAAATTTGTACACTAGGTCATATATATATATAGTGCTTCTTTTATGTTTATTTGTGATAATCTTTTATTTCTAAAAGTTCTGTTATCTTCTGAAAGTACATTTCTATATTTTCTTATTTTTTCTATCTCAGAACACAATTTTAGGTACAAAGTAATCAACTCATTTAAATAATTATCATGTAGGTATAATCAGTATAAAATGCATGATGAAATGAATTATGCATACCTTGCATAGGTGTGTTTGCTAAAGTCACTTGACAATTTAAATTTTAGATATTCATTTGAATACGGCATCTGAAATCTAATTTTTGTACATTGGAGAGCTCCATGAAGATTAACAAGTTTTTTATAACTATGTTAACAGTTACTCAAATTCAACAACATAAATAGAAGAATTTACACCCTCATCCCCACAAAAAGACAATTTAAAAAGCCCTCAAGATATTGATTCCTGAGACTCTAGCTTTCAGACTTAATGCCTAGGTTATTCGGGCTTTCAAAAGCAAAGTGTATCAAAACTCACTAAATTTCTCAGTCTTTCCAAAAAGTACCAAAAAGTTCATTTAAATACCGCGCTAACAACAATAATGAAACTAGTTGACTTAATTTCACATTGTTTATATTTCAAAACTTACACGTATTTGGCCCAAAGAGGAGACATAAAAATTGTAATACAAGTTGCATAATTTTATAAGACAGGATGGGGCTTATTAAGGACAGAAAGATTCTAAAATGGGAAGATAGTTTTCTTTTCAAAATAGGGTAGAATATTTGAAGCAAATTTAATTTTATGAATTTAAAATTATAAAGATAGAATGATAGGGATTAGCTTTGTTGAAATTATCCAGATGTTTATAAGAGAAATAAGCAAATCCACTATCATTTGGAAATCTGAATACATCTCTCTCAGAAGATGATATTTGAAAAATAAAAAATTAAGTATATAGATGATACAAATTGAAAAACCTAAGAAGCATAATCTAATAAACATACAAAAAACATCATACATGACAGTTCTTTTTTTTTACTTTTTTAATTTTTTTAAATTTTATTTTTAAACTTTACAATATTGTATTGGTTCTGCAATATATTGAAACAACAGTTCTAAGAGACATTCTTTTAAAAAATCAACATAAAAAAAAAAAAAAAGAAAAACATTAAAGAAATCACATTCAAGGCTACAACTGCTTCCGTCACTAAATTTCAAAGTTTTTATTATAGATTTGACATTTTCTGACTAAATTAGAATAAACCTAGAAAGATTATCCTCTCACATAGAGTAAAAAATTTGAAAATTATTTTTCTAAGAAACTCATGAATCAAAGAAATAATTTTAATAGAAAACTCTATGAATTGAATGATTGTGAAAATACTAATAGGAAGCCAGAAGAAAATGATAACTTTAAATGTTTATTTGAGAAAACAAATAAAGGTCCAAATACAGAAGTTTATTACCTGATAAAAAGTTTACCAAAAAAAAACATATTCTTGACCTAAAAACAGAAGCCAGAAAATGATCAAGATACTACTACAAATCAATGAACCAGAACAAAACATACAACAGAGAATCACAAAAACCAGTCTTTCAGCATTCAAATATTTGAAGATGAATGACAATCCGAAAGGATGAGTCAAGGAAAAAAAAACAGTAGAACACAAAAAATGTATCAGGAATATAACATTAGGACATCCTAGAATAGGCTACAGATCAGGGATGTAATCACTTCCTCAAACACAGTAGTGATCCCACTGTTCATACATTCAGTGAGACACATAGAGGAATGGAGAATGAAAGCAACAAACAAAAATATAGAAACACAAACATACCAGCACAAATAGAAATACCAACTCACATATCATAGACCAATACAGAGGTTGGGGGGGCGGGTCTCTATACTTTTTCACTATTGCTCTTTATTACTGTTTCAGTTTGCAACCCTGTTGTCACACACACTGAAATCATCCTATTGACTTGTTCATTATCATTATGCTCCAAGTGGCCAGTGACTGGTCAGTTAAGTCCACTTCTGCAACTTCAGTTCATAGCAAATCAGGGCCTGGCACAAATCAGAGACTCAGTAAACATTATGATCAGTAATTAAAGTTAGCTTTCCAAATCTAATCACCTGCATAAAGCATTCACCTTCTCCCTGAATTAAGCTCAGCATATTTGTGGCGTATCCATTTGGGTAAGCAACCTCTGATGCCCCAGGCCAGGGCCCTTTCCCGATCTATATTCTCTCCACTCACACCTGTCCAAGTATCTATCATGTTGTTGGCCTTTGAGTGTGGCTCTTCCAACCAACATGTGAAGATAAGCCGACCAACAGGCAGCTCAGAGAGCTCCAGGGTTTTTAATAAACAGAATCCAGGGCCTGCCCTGACCAGGTGTGTAGTCAAAAATCAAACTGCACTCAAAGAATTTAAGTCCATCCTGCCGTGAGGGTAAGGTGAGAGGGCTGGAGAAGAGGAAGAGCCAGACTAGTCTAGGGTAGGCTGGGCATGGGGATAAACTACTAAACTTCAACCATAAAATAAACTCCTTGTTCCTTCCCACATCCCATTCTTTCCATGAACAGTGGAGCTAGGAAACAGAGATAGATAGACCAGAGACCCTCCCTCCTGCCATACTGCAGTCCGGGGAAACCACGGCCTGAGTTGGAGTCTGACCTGCTCTAGGATTCTTCCTTATGTTGCTGTCTGCCAGGAAGCCATGGTAAGCCTGCATCTCCAACAGGCTGTGGGTTGTCAGCCTTGGGAAAAAAGGTATGGGCAGTGAGTAAGGTCTATCTTTCCGTTTTTTTCTCTATCTCCCTGCCCAACTATTCCATCTCTCACTCACGTTGGAGGACACACCGACCTCTCTTCCCATGGTGTCCTGAGTGTTCTGTTCCTGGGGCTGGGTCACCTGTTGGAGCTTATCCTTAGGAAGATCCAACTCCTGTGGTATCTCTGCCTCTGCCTCATTGAATAGCTGCTTACCCTGCAGGGTGTATAGCAGCTGGAGGAAGGTCTGGTGCCTAGAAGGAGGATGTGGTTATGAAGAGAGGGAACTTCTGCTGGACAACCCTAGGTCTGCAGCCCATGCTCCCAGCCTCACCTCTGCAGCTTGTCCTTCTCCTGCCCTGCCTGCTGCTTCAGGGTTCCAAGTTCCTGATATAGTCGTTGAAGTTCCTGTTGAGCTCCTGTCTGACGCTCCCTCACTTCTGATGAAGCCTCCGCCAGATTCTGCAAATGCTTCTCCTACCAAGAGTGAGAATGCAGATATGGTTCCTCAGATCCTGAGGTCTTGGAGCCATTTTCCCAACCCTCCAGATTAGACCTAGCTGGGGTTTCAGATACATAGATGAATAGAGGGACTCCACTCATTTTAGGCAGGACCAGGAGCTTAGAAAAAAAGGATCAAAGTGAGTTGTTCCAAGGTGAGGCATTCTGGAGGAAAGTGGCACAAAGAATGATAAGACTTATTTAGTTTGCTATGTGCCAGGCACTACTTTAAACACTTGCTGTACCAATTACTCAATCATCCTAACAACTCTACAGGGTAGATGCTATTATTTTCTTCATTTCACAGATGAAGATACAGAAGCAGAGAAAGTAAGGTGACAGTTCAAAATCATGCAGTGGTAAGTGGTGATGCTAGGATCAAAGTCCATGTGGGTCCCATAATATAATGCCACACAGGAGGAAATGAGATGAAAATTTTCTAGGCAGAGGACTTGGCCCATGCAATAGCATGGTGGTGGGAAGAGATATTTTCCTAGGGAAATGGACCTACCTGTTCCAGCTGCCACTGCTTCTGGGCTATTCTGAGTTTTTCCATGGCCATTTGCTTCTGCAGGTAAGTGAAGGAAGTGAATGAGAGGAGGAGTGTGTTTTTATTGTTGCATTTCATTTTTTTAAATTAATTTTCTCTTATAGCATGTCCTTGTTGGTTATCTATTTTAAATATAGCAGTGTGTCCATGTCAAATTCCCAATCTGTCCCCAGCCTCCTTCCTCTCTGGTAACCATAAGTTCTTGCTCTAAGTCTGTGAGTGTATTTCTGTTTTACAGTAAGTTCATTTGTATCTTTTTTTTAGATTCCACATATAAATGTCATCATATATTTTCCTTTGTCTGACTGACTTAAGTATGATCATCTCTAAGTCTATCCATGTTACTGCAAATGGCATTAGATTATTTTAATAGCTGAATAATACTGATGAATGGATAAAGAAGATGTGGTACACTCAGTCATATAGTTGAAATTTAAAAGATAACCAGTGGGTCCAACCTAGCACATTCACCCTTTTCCTCCTCCTCTCTGCTTGACCTTCCCTCCTCTCATCACTGGTTCACCTTGGCCTGGAGCTGTTTAAGGGCCTCCTGGAGCTGTGCCTGCTTTATTTGGGCCTCCTCCACCTTGGGCAGCGCCTCGGTCAGGGAATTTGTGATAACCTCCACATGCTCTTGATATGTGGCCTTCAGCTCTTTCCATTGCTCTTTGGCTTCAAGTGCCTTCTGCCCTGTGGAGAGCCATCAAAAATTAGTATATAAGTGAGGTAGACCCACTTGCCTGCAGCACTGGGGCTTCAGTCATCACATCAGCCAAACAGCTGACATGACTGATGTCTCCCTTTCTTCTTCACTCAGGGAAGCCCCTATCCAAACCCTGAGCCCACTTACGGCTTGTGTCTTCAGAAGCCAAGGGGTTCTGGTCCTGGGCAGTGCCTTCCTGAACCAAGAAATTCTGCAGGAAGTCTACTACTTGAAGCTGGCTGCAAAGGAGCTTGTCTTTCTTCCGAGAGTCCTATTCAGAAGGAGGGTATCGGCAGGGAACATTCTTACCTCCTTGTACTACAGGCCAACAAGGTTACCTTCCAGTCTGCTCACCATTAATGCTGCCCAGTATCTCAACAAGAGGATTCAGGAGCAGCCCCTGGCTGGTGAAAGGCTAGCTCCCATCTTGCACATACCATCACAAACTCAGCCAGGATCTGGGCAGGCAGTTCAGCTTCCTCCTGAAAACCAACAGGCTCCAGGATGTCTGCTACCTTGGCCAGGACCCTGAAGGGGCAAGAAAACAGGAAAAACTGCAGACTCCTAAGGTGCTAGTTCTAGTGAATTTGTGTGCACATTGCACATATGTGATTATGTGTATCAATGCTGAGTCTTGTCCTGACTAGCAGCTACACACAGGCTTGAAGGGCCACCTGAGACCAGGAATGTGTGTGCATGGAAGACACATGGAAGTAATAAGTGAAATAATAAGTGAGGAAAAATAAGCAAAGCAAGGGGAATAATAAGCGTGGGGAAAGAGCTGTGATTTTAAATAAGGTCTGTTTCACCGAATAGAAACCTTTTGAAGGGACTTCCCTAGTGGTTCAGTGATAAGAATCCGCCTGCCAACCCAGATGTTACAGAGTCCATCCCTGGTCCAGTTAGATTCTGCATGCCACGGAGCAACTAAGCCCGGGCACCACAGCTCCTGAAGCCCTCGCTCTAGAGCCAGTGCTCTGCAAGGAGAAACCACTGCAATGAGAAGCCAGGCACCGCAGCTAGATAGCAGAACCACTCATTGAAGCTAGAGAAAGTCAGCGCAAAGCAAGAAAGAAGACATTTGAGTTTCCGAAATCAAAGAAATATACAGGGGATGGGACAGCGCCCCGCGCAGAAACACAGCCTTGGAGCAACGTCTCAGAATACTGGAGCAGGAGCTAAGGACAGAGAGCTGGATCCCTGGGTTTAGGCTCTCCAGAGTTCTTCCTTGTTTGGGGCTGGAGCAGTCCATTAGGAAGCGGTAACCAGGATAAAATAACTCATAGCAACAGTGTATGTTGGGACAAGAGTGGCAGAAATTAAACGGATTTCACAGGGTATCTCCCGGGGTGGAAAGTCCCCTGTTAGGATGGTCGACCTGCGAAGGGATGTGGGGGCTTGACAGGGATGTAACCGTCCCCTTTAAGTACACATCTCTGGGGAGTGTGCGTTCGTGGTGGGGAACAGTCTCTCATATGCCTTACTCCTGGAGAGAGCCAACCTAAGACAGGGAGTCTGGGGTCACTATCACTTCACGGGAGAGCCGAATCCCAACAGCTATAATGGGTTGAGGGGCATTAACTGATTTTACTCGGGGGTGCGCAAGGACCGTCCCAGCCCGCCCCCAGCTGCCCCCGCTCCACCCCCCGGGCGGGAGACACTTACTCTCGGGCTGCAGTCTCCACTTCAGACTCTGCAGCCCCCATTTTGCTCCAGGCTGCGCTCCAGCTCTACTCTGGAACTACTTTGGATCCACCGCAGGCTGCGCGCCGGAAGAGGCGATTGGATGTCCGGTCAGTGGGCGGGATTCAAGGACCTTTAAGCGCTTTCATTGGCAGGCTCAGATTGACGCATTGGCGGGCCCTGTTGTTTGGCGCAGGCGCAGTTGTTGCTGAGCGCTGCAGGCGCGCAGTTCTACGCCTGCGCAGTAACCCGTAGGCTGAGCTGAGGTGGGGGAGGTGTGGCTTGAGTTCGTTCCGCGGCGCGCGGCCCAGTTCTCCTCCGACTAAGCGGCAGAGGGAAACATTTCTCTGTATGGCTTTTAGGGGTACCTTTCAACAGTTCCTTTATTGAAAAAGAAAAAAAAAAAATTCTACTGCTGTTGAAGGAGAACGCTGGGTCTGTTTCCAAGACAGTTGGAGTCAGTAACGAGTAACAGTGACCCTGAAGACTGAGGAAACAAATGCTATCAGTTCAAAAAGCTTACTGTGTTTACAAGGTTTTCCAGACTGCAGTGCAGGGAGAGAACACTTAAGCAGAGCCCAGCGAATTGCCTGCTTTGACAGGAAGGAGCTGCAAGTTTGGGGGAGACCAGGTCGCGAAGAGTTGGACACGACTGAGCGACTTCACTTTCACTTTTCACTTTCATGCATTGGAGAAGGAAATGGCAACCCACTCCAATGTTCTTGCCTGGAGAATACCAGGGACAGGGGAGCCTAGTTGGCTGCCGTGTATGGGGTCGCACAGAGTCGGACACAACTGAAGCCACTTAGCAACAGCAGCAGCAGGACAGGTAATGTTCTTTTCATAGTATAACATAAAGGCGAGAGTTGTTCAGAGAACTTGGAGTTCTGTAGAATTTTCTCCAGGATTCTACTGAATTTTGAGCATCTTTTGGCTGAGGAAACTACCCGGAAGGGGATTTAAGGATTCACTTAGGCACAGAAATAGTAATTCGTTTCACCGATCTCGCTGGAAAACTTCCTAATCCATGGGGCATTGGTTATTAGAGTACACAGACAGGTTTTGCCTTAATAGTAAGTAGAGCATTCGCCCTAGACACCTCACTCCTCTAGTGCATGTGTTCACAGTTGTTTCCCGCTCTTTGGGATCCTATGGACTGTAGCCATCCAAGCTCCTCTGTACACGCGATTTCTCAGGTAAGAATACTGGAATGGATTGCTGTTTCCTCTAGGGGATCTTACCTACACAGGGATCGAACTGGCCTCTCTTTTGTCTCCTGCATTGGCAGGATGATTCTTTACTACTGAGCCACTGGGGAAGCCTTCACTTGTCTAGGGCCACCTAACAAATCTTAAAAGCACGTCCCCATGGATCAAATGGTTAACAAATCATTTAAGTATATAGTAGACCAAAGTTCAATAATATTTATAGGAATACAAAAATGTCCAGCAGCCAATAAGGTACAGTTGACAATGTCTGGCATCAAAAACTACCAAGCTTGCAAAAAATCAGGAGAAGAAAACCCATATTTAGGAGGAAATCACTGATCAGAATAGAACTAGCTCTTAGAATCAAGAGTATTAAAAGTTATGTTCAAAAAGATGGCAAGAGGGAAGGATGTGAAAAAAGTGGACTGCTCATGTTGCTAGTAGAAATGTAAAATGATGTATCTGCTTTTGGAAAACAGTTTAGAAGTTCCTCAAAATGTTAAACTTACCAAGTGCTAGTCAAAAAAGAGCACGTGTTTGGGCTTCCCAGGTGACTCTAGAGGTAAAGAACCTGCTTGCCAATGCAGGACATCTAAGAGATGGGGGTTCGATCCCTGGGTGAGGAACATTCCCTGAAGAAGGGAATGGCAACCTACTCCAGTATTCTTGCTTGAAGAATCCCATGAACAGAAGAGCCTGGTGGACTACAATCCATAGGGTCCCAAAGAGTCAGAAACGACCAGAGCGACTTAGCATGCATGCATTCACCTGAAACAAGCTAGAAAGTACCTGAAAGCCAAGCGCCAAGTCAGAAAAAAGGGCACATATTGTATGATGTTGTTTATGTGAAATGTCTAGAATAACCATATATAAAGAAACAGATTAGTGGTTGTCTAGGGGCTGGCAGGGGAAGAGGGATGAATGTGGGGTTTCTTTTAGTGAGTAAATAAAAATGTTCTAAAGTTAGATTATAGGGAAGTTTGCATAATTTGATATATAAAAACTACACTTTAAATGGGTCTCAGAGTTCTTAAAAAGTTAATCAAAAACACGAAACATATAGTAAGACTTAAACTTGTAGAAGTGAAAACTGCCATGTGACCGATGAAATTAAATGGAATTAATAGATTAGACACTGAGCTGTGGTATAATTTCTAACAACCTTATGCTTTGGTAAGGACATAAAGGCAAATCTGAGGTCTTAGCCATGACAAAAATAAGTTTATTGAAGAAAGAACAGAAAGAACACTTCAAGGGAGAGGTGGAACAAGCCAAGAGAGGCACTGGTGCAGGAATGATGTGGTACAGAGTTTTTCAAGACAGAGTTTTTGCATATTCATCTAGGCAGATGACAGTTTTGATTGACAGGTACAAGTTATGTAACAGCAGGCTTTATTGAGCATGTCTTTCCCATAATTCAGCCTAAGAAGATTATATATGTAATATACATATAATCTATGTATGCATAGAATATTTATGAACCTCTAACAGGCTCCCACTTGCCTAAGGTCACTTGAGGACACACCTGTGCATCCAGACCCATGTGCCAGAGCCAATATGTGCCTAGGGCCTTGGAAAAGTGTTGTTATTTTGTATTAATAGTGTATCTGTGAGCTCTCCTGGGCTGCAGTGGGGCCTCTCTGGGGTGGAGTTTACAGACCTACTTGAATCTTTTTTGGCTTGGCCGCCCCAGTTACTCATGCCTAACTACCTACCTAAACTGTGATCACAAATTCCCATGAAAATACTGCCTGTTGAATAAAATCCTTTTCAAATATTTGAAATGACCTCACTTCATATCTATATTTAAATATTGTACTGTAAACTGAAGACGAAATCATTAAAAGATAAATAGCAAATCAAAATGACATACTGCAAATTGAATTTGAGTGCAAGTTGACTTTGGACTCTGCATAATGCAAATTTCCCAGCTCTGGGGCACTCCCTGGGTTTCCTGTGTTTAGAACTCTATGCTTGTACTGCCAAGAGCCCAGATTCTACCTCTGATCTGGAACTAAAATCCTGTAAATAGCATGGTGTGGCCGCAAACAAGCAAACAAAACCTAAGTTTGCAGCTCTGTTTAACCCTCCACTTGGCTCTGATTTTTAGAAAGTGTTAAACTGTTGGTCGCTCCAGGGTATCCAACTCTTTGCGACCCCATGGACTGTATGTAGCCTGCCAGGCTCCTCTGTCCATGGGATTTTCCAGTCAAGAATACTGGAGTGGGTTGCCATTTCCTTCTACAGGGGATCTTCCCAACTCAGGGATCAAACCCAGCTCTCCTACATTGCAGGCTGAGTCTTTACCATATGAGCTGCCAGGGAAGTACAGAGATCTGACCTAATTTGCCATTTCCTTCTCCAAATGAAAATTACTGTAGGTCAATAAGAAACATATGGTTTTAAGTTTTCTTCTCTTTCTGTGTTGTCTAATACAGTAGCCACAGCCATGTGTACCTATTTAAATTTAACTTACAGTTCAATAATTTTCTAAGTCACATTAGCCACATTTAAGTTTTCAATAGCAATGTATGCCTAATGACTGCCATACTGGATAATGGAAATTTTAGAACAATTCCATCAATAGATAAATGTATCCTGTAAATTATGTACCAAAATTTTTCATTTACATTAATTTTAATTTTGTAATTTATGTACAAAAGTTTACATTGACATTAATTTTACCAAACAGGATAAAAAATTTTCCAAGGCTTAAAAAAGTCACATTTGCAGTAAAGAAGTTGCAAGTGTATAAGCTGTTTATGAATTTAAAGAGGTATTTGCTGTTTATCAAACTCTAATGCCCTCCATAAATTATATATAAAAATTTTATGTTGCTCAACTCATCTCCCCAATTGCAGAAAGTAATAGCACAACAAGCAAGGATGTAAAGCAAATCCCCTTAAGCATATAATTGATAGGGGCGTTATATTTTCATTATTAAGATAGAAACATCTATTTGGTCACTTAACAAGTGGAAAAAAATGTTAAAGCATATGTTCCTAGTAATAAAAAATTTCCTCATTCGCCTTAAAGTTTTGTTTTTGTGTGTAGTGCATGTGAAATGGTTCTGAAAATAGCACTGACATTAAACTCAAATGTGAGATATGAATCTAAATTCATCTTTCTGTACATGGAAATTCAGTTGTTACTGCAGTACTTGTCAAAAAATTAGTCTTTCCTCATTTAATTGTCTTGGCACTTCTTGGCACAGAAAATTAATTTGCTAAAAATGTATTTGTGTTTCATGGAGTCTCAATTCTATTTCATTGATCAATATTATTCTTATAGCAGAACTGCATTGTTTTGATTATTGCACCCTTTTATAATACCTTTAGAAGTTGAGAAGTGTATGTCTTTCAAATATTTCTTCTTTTACAAATATGACTTGACTATTCTGTTGGTCTGTTTTTTTTTTTTTTTTTTTTTTCTTTTTTTGCCACATTGTGCATCTTGTGGGATCTTAGTTCCTCTTGACTATTCTAGATCTTTTTCATTTCCATATACATTTTAGGAATCGCTGATCAAAATCTAACAAAAGGCCTGCTGGGATTTCCTAAGATTTACATTGTGTTAGGTTGGAAGTTACGAATGGTCATTTTGATTTCTCTTTTTTTTTTCTTAATTTATTTTTATTTTTACAACTGTGTGTTATTTCAAAGGTTGGCTGCCAATAATTTTCAGAGAATACTTAGTATAGTTATTGCATAAGAGCATGAATCAACAATGTCTCCAGTATTTCTCTGGACTGGTGAGACTGAACTTTAGGTAAACACTTCTCTCTCTAGGTAATTAAACACAGAAGTGGACTAGTTAGACTTTTTAAAGAATTTAACATTCAAATTAAAGTATTTAACACCATAACTTCACCTTGTTTAAAAGAAAACAGGCAAGAAGTTTAAATACTTCATTACCAGGACACAATAATATTTCCTTGACAAAACTAGATAATTTGCTCCTTCACAATTAGGTAATTTTTCCTTCATAAAAGTGTAAGAAAGCTACTCATTCTTAATACTGCAGGAGCTAATCATCTTTGTGTTTTAAAAGCAATCACAACTTCTAAAAAAAAAATAATAAAAAAAATAAAAGCAATCACAACTTCTAAACTGATGTGTAAATTTTGAAATTTGGAAAAGAAAAATGGATTAAGTCCTCCTTAAACCTGGCATCTGTGGGAATTTTGTTATGAATGGGTGAAATTCACATTTATTAACCCAAGGCACTAAGCTGGATTTAAAAAAAACCTCATTTAATCGCCACACAGAAACTCTGAACTTTTATTACTCTAGATTAATAGAAAAGAAACTTAATTGAAGTAAATTTACCATGGCCACACAACTGTTGTAGTAAGTTGCAGACCTAAATCTGAAATATATCTGACACTAAAGTTAGCTACTGAACTAATTGGAGTTAGACCTGAGAGATTTTCATCAATAAAATTCAGCCTTTGTTGAAGGTTTGTTTTCCTTAAGTCATCAGCATCTTATTCTCTACCTGTGTGCCAAGTCACTTCACTTGTGTGAGTCTGCAAACCTATAAACTGTAGCCGTCCCTCCCCACCCCCTGCTTCTCTGTTCATATGATTCTCCAGGCAAGAACAGAGGAGTAGATTGCCATGCTCTCTCTTACAAGGGATCTTCCTGACCCAGGGGTCAAATCCATGTCTCTTAGATCTCCTGCATTGTCGGTGAGTTCTTTACCACTAGTGCCACCTGGTAATTATATTTATTCTCTACCTGATTCTCAGTGAATGTTTTTAAAATTGATTCTAAATTGCTTTATTACTTTGTTTTTATCCTGTTCTACTTACATGTGGTAGCAATGCTTTATCCTCCAAATTATATGCTTTGCTTATGATTTCTGAAACTTAAAAAACCTTATTTATTAAAAATTTCAGTTGAGAGAGGGCATATTTCAGTACAAATAGTTTTTTAGATTTGTCAGTTTGGTTTAGTTTTCTGCCTTATTTCTTGCCTTATTGCAATAAAAATTTAGAAACACAGACTAAGAACTTTGAAACACAAATTACAGCTCAGTGCAGCTCAAGCAGACAGATCCTTTATTAGACACACACTCCCAAGGTTTGGGAGCAGGCTAACCCTAAAGGAACAGTCTTTTTTCTCTTGGTTTTCCCCTTTTTATACTTCCAGTCTCCTTTGGTTATGCCCTGTGCAAAATAGGGCTTCTACCTACCACCAGTCAATGACAGGGAATGCAAAAGGCAGATTGACAATTGCAAGATACATAAAAGTAGCTTGTGTTGTTTATGTATTCCCATAATTCAGTCTCTTATAACCAGGTGTAGAATATGTATGCACCCTAAATGGGCTCTTAGATGCCTAAGGTTACTTGGAGAAGCCCCTGTGGTTACTTTGTATCCACTGTGTGCCTAGGTTGCACCTGCAGGAGTTGGAAAAGTACTTGTGATTATTTTTTTAACTTATCTGTCAGCTCTCCTGGGTGTGTCTGGGATGGGTTTTAGAAACAGCTTGCATATCTTTCAGCCAAGCCATCCTTCCTTCAGTTCAGTTCAGTTCAGTTGCTCAGTTTTGTCTGACTCTTTGCAACCCCATGAACCACAGCATGCCAGACCTCCCTGTCCATCACCAACGCCCGGAGTTTACCCAGACTCATGTCCATTGAGTCGGTGATGCCATTCAACCATCTCATCCTCTGTCATCCCCTTCTCCTCCTGCCCTCAATCTTTCCCAGCATCAGGGTCTTTTGAAATGAGTCAGCTCTTCGCATCAGTTGGCCAAAGTATTGGAGTTTCAGCTTCATCATCAGTCCTTTCAGTGAACACCCAGAACTGATCTCCTTTAGGATGGTTGGATCTCCTTGCAGTCCAAGGGACTCTCAAGAGTCTTCTCCAACACCACAGTTCAAAAGCATTAATTCTTTGGTGCTCAGCTTTCTTTATAGCCCAACTCTCACATTCATACATGACTACTGGAAAAACCATAGCCTTGACTAGATGGACCTTTGTTGACAAAGTAATGTCTCTGATTTTTAACATGCTGTCTATTTTGGTCTTAACTTTCCTTCCAAGGAGTTAAATCATCTTTTAATTTCATGGCTGCAATCACCATCTGTAGTGATTTTGGAGCCCAGAGAAATAAAGTCAGCCACTGTTTCCCCATCTATTTGCCATGAAATGATGGGACCGGATTCCATGATCTTAGTTTTCTGAATGTTGAACTTTAAGCCAACTTTTTCACTCTCCTCTTTAACTTTCATCAAGAGGCTCTTTAGTTCTTCTTCACTTTCTGCCATAAGGGTGGTGTCATTTGCATATCTGAGGTTATTGATATTTCTCTTGACAATCTTGATTCCAGCTTGTGCTTCCTCCAGCCCAGCATTTCTCTTGATGTACTCTACATAGAAGTTAAATAAGCAGGGTGACAGTATACAGCCTTGACATACTCCTTTCCCTATTGGGAACCAGTCTGTTGTTCCTTGTCCAGTTCTAACTCTTGCTTCCTGACCTGCATATAGGTTTCTCAAGAGGCAGGTCAGGTGGTCTGGTATTCCCATCTCCTTCAGAATTTTCCCCAGTTTATTGTGATCCACACAGTCAAAGGCTTTGGCATAGTCAAAAAAGCAGAAATAGATGTTTTTTCTGGAACTCAATTGCTTTTTTGATGATCTAGCAGATGTCAACAATTTGATCTCTGGTTCCTCTGCCTTTTCTAAAACCAGCTTGAACATCTGGAAGTTCACAGTTCACGTATTGTTGAAGCCTGGCTTGGAGAATTTTGAGCATTACTTTACTAGCGTATGAGATGAGTGCAATTGTGTGGTAGTTTGAGCATTCTTTGGCATTGCCTTCATCCTTCCTTGCTTATGACTAACTTCCTACCAAACAGACTCTCTTCAATTATAGCATTTCAATGGCCAGCATTTTCAAAATTGTACATTTTCAACTGTATTTTCTGTAAATGTTTTGCAGGAAAGGTGGGTAGACTAGGTCATGCATTTTAGATGATCAAATCCTGAACTTAGTTGAGAGTCATATTTCATCAGAGAAAATTATTTGTCCCCTGAAGATGCTGAAAATCAGGTTTCTTATAGCACAATACATGACAAAAGGCAAAGAATATGGTCTTTGTAATAAAGAGATTCAAGTTCAATTTCAGTCCAACTACCAACTACATTTGTGACCTTGGGTAATTTAAATGAAATATTGAATTCTATCTTCTCTTTTATTAAATAGGGATAATTATGAGCAGGGTTATTTGTGTGTGTGTGTGTGTGTGTGTGTGTGAAAAAACGAGTAAAAGAATTTTGAGGAATCATCTTAATCTATGTCCAAGACATAGTGGACATAATTACAATTTTAGGAGTCATATTTAAATAAAGCCAAAGCATGCATAACTGCAGAAATTATTTAGAAATAGTCTGTCATATAACTACTCAGTAAATGCTTATTTTCCAATAAACTATCTCCTCCAATTCCATGAGTGTTTAACATAATTTACAATTTTTACCTTTCACTATTTCCTATTGTTCGTTTTTCAACATCAACTTGGTCTTTATATGTAAACTCAAATTTGAAGTTTCACTAAAACAACTCAGAGATACCCTTCCAAAGACTTAACATGAGCTCATAAAGCTATTACTTCTTTTCCATGAACTATAATTCTGAGTCACTGACAGTTTAGTGTTAGCTACAACTGTGCTTTGCTGGAATTTTCAGATAAACACACTACTTCTCTTAGGAAGAATCTCCATGTTGGGCATCTGAATTTCAGATCATAAGATAATTCTTGCCTTGGTTTGCTAGTTACAGATGGATAGATTCTTTCTTACACCCTGTTCAATTCCCTATTTCAACCTCATTCTTCTAACGATGCTTAGCAAACATGCAATTTGGATACAGATCATCAGAAGTAAATTGCAACACCCTCGTGGGAAAGATATCTCCCTAGGAGTAAATGCCCATGAAAGCATATTGAATCTTTTCTAATCACTGTCTAACCCTCCAGCTTCTTACTCTTTGTTTTCTGACAGTAATGAAACAAAACAACATGATGGAAGCCTGAAAGCTAAAGGGATTATTTTTAATTCTCAAACTCATTTTTATGTATCTGTTGCACTTATAATCATGCTTTGATAATTCCCACTGCTTTCCTCTAATTTTGAAGGGAGATAATTTCATTTTATCTATATATATCTTTCCCTTTCAGTTCAAAAAGCGTTATCTGTTTCTCTTCATAGATTAAGATAAGTCCTAAATGTATATATATATATTTTTTTTAATCACTCCACAGCCAAGGAGATTCATCCAGGGATAGCTAGTATTTCATAGGTGCACACAGTGGAACTGGAAAATGTTAGTGGCTCAGTCATGCCCAACTCTTCGCGATCCCTTGAATTGTAGTCCCTGCCAGGCTCCTCTATCCATGGAATTCTCCTGGAGTGGGTAGCCATTCCCTTCTCTGGGGGATCTTCCCAACCCAGGAATCCAACTCAGATCCTCCTGTATTGCAGGCAGATTCTTTAAGGTCTGAGCCACCAAGGAAACCAAAGTGGGTGGCTTGGAAAAGCAAGAGGAACAAAGACATAATCTAGGGATTTTACTCCCCGCCCCCTGCCATTTTATCCTTATACATCTATTCTACAATATTGCTAAAGAAATTATTCATCCCTTTGAAATTTTTAATTCTGTTTAAATATGATTATGAGGCCCACTTGACTTCACACTCCAGGATGTCTGGCTCTAGGTGAGTGATTACACCCATCGTGGTTACCTGGGTCATAAAGATCTTTTTGTATAATTCTTCTGTGTTTTCTTGCTACCTCTTAATATCTTCTGCTTCTGTTATTTCCATACAGTTTCTGTCATTTATTGAGCCCATCTTTGCATGAAATGTTCCCTTGGTATCTCTTCTTTTGCTCCTCTTCTTTTCTCAGCTATTTGAAAACCTCCTTATTTTGCCTTTTTGCATTTCTTTTTCTTGGGGATGGTTTAGATCACAGCCTCCTGTACAATGTTGCAAACCTCTGTCCATAGTTCTTCAGGCATTCTATGAGATCTAATCCCTTAAATTTATTTTTCACTTCCACTGTATAATTTCAAGGGATTTGATTTAGATCATACCTGAATGGTCAAATGGTTTTTGCTACTTTCTTCAATATAAGTCTCGGAGAAGGCAATGACACCCACTCCAGTATAAAATCCCATGGATGGAGGAGCCTGGAGGGCTGCAGTCCATGGGGTCGCTGAGGGTCGGACACGACTGAGCGACTTCACTTTCACTTTTCACTTTCATGCATTGGAGAAGGAAATGGTAACCCACTCCAGTATTCTTGCCTGGAGAATCCCAGGGACGGGGGAGCCTGTTGGGCTGCCGTCTGTGGGGTCGCACAGAGTCGAACGTGACTGAAGTGACTTAGCATCAATATAAGTCTGAATTTAGCACTAAGGAGTTCATGACATAAGCTGCAGTCAACTCCCGGTCTTATTTTTCCTGACTATAGAGCTTCTCCATCTTTGGCTGCAAAGAATATAATCAATCTGATTTCAGTATTGACCATTTTGTGATGTCCATGTATAGAGTTGTCTCTTGTGTTGTTGGAAGAGAGTATTTGCTATGATCAGTGCGTTCTCTTGGCAACACTCTGTTAGCCTTTTCCTTGCTTCATTTTGTACCCCAAGGCCAAACTTGCCTGTTACTCCAGGTATCTCTTGACTACCTACTTTTGCATTTCAGTCCTCTATGATGAAAAAGACGTCTGTTTTTGATGTCAGTTCTAGAAAGTCTTGTAGGTCTTCACAGAACCGTTCAACCTCTTTGGCATTAGTGGTTGGGGCACAGACTTGGATTATAGTGATATTGAATGGTTTACCTTGGAAATGAACGAAGATTATTCTGTTGTTTTTGAGATTATAGCCAGGTACTGCAATTTTGGGCTCTTTTGTTGAATATTAGTGGAAAAGTCATAAATCCTTAGGTAAATTTATATTTCCACTAAATGAAATGCATTAAAAAATAACACTCAATCCTAGTAAGCATGTCCCTTTATATCACATAGATACACAGGTTCAAAACCAGTAATTTATATAGTTACTTTAGTGTCCAAGCAAGTAAAATTTTGTTTTTAATTGTATGACTATAATATAGGCTTTCATTATTTTGGTGTCACAATGTACAATGCCATTTTAAAAGTAATGATTTACTAGTATTTTTGTCACTTAGTATGACAGTCTTAAATATCCAAATATAAATATTTTAATTAACATACAAAGATATTGATTGCCTGTATTAACATTTTATATCAAATGAAGTTACATCAAAAGACACAGAAACAGAAACAATAATGACAAAATTAAACCCCAACATACATATAATTACTTTATATGTTAAAATGTCTAAATACACAAATTAAAAGACAGAGATTAACAGAATAGATCCAACTCATGTCTCAACCATACTCTGTATACAAATCATTAATAGAATTATGATGATTAATCTTATAAGATACATTCGGTTATATAATTAAAATAATACAACAGCTTGAAAAAAATTTTATGAGTGAAAAATAAAACTTTTGCTTCTCCTTAGGTCCCTTTACCTTCTCCATCTTAATAATATACTTGTCTATATACATTTATCATGTCAGATAGTTATTGGGCTTCCCTGGTGGCTCAGAGGGTAAAGAATCTGTCTGCAAAGCAGGAAATCCAAGTTTGATCTCTGGGGTGTGAAGATCCCCTGGAGAAGGGAATGGCTGCCCACTCCAGTATTCTTACCTGGAGAATTCCATGGACAGAGGAGCCTGGCGGGCTATAGCCCATGGGGTCACAAAGAGTTAGACACAACTGAGCAACTAACACTTTCACAGTTATAACTTGTATTGTAATCAAACTGTTTGCTAAAAGAAGTTCATGTGATGAAGAATAGCCTATTATATTTACTATTGTCTATTGTTTTTCTTTCCTTTCTAAAGATCACTGTCTTCTGTTATCACCTTCTTTTTTAGAAGGTTTAGAGAGCTTTTGTTAGTAATTGTTTAAGTGTAGATTTGCTAGCACAAATTATTTTAGCATTCTTTTGACTGAGAATATGTTTATGTCTTCTTTATTCCTGATGGATAGTTTCACCAATGGATATAGAATTTCTGGTTCCTTTTAGAATTGACACCTCTTTTCTTTCAGCACCTTAAAAAAAAAAAAAAAAAAGCACACAGTTGTGCTTCCTTCTGGCCTGCGTGGTTTCAGATAGGAAATCCACTATAATATGAATTGTTATTCTTTTACAGGTAATGTATTCTTTTCCTCTGGCTATTTTAAAATTTTTTTTCTTTTTATTTCATACTTAAAATTTTAATTTTGTTATATCTTGGTGTGAATTTCTTTGGAGTTATTTGAGGTTTTCGCATGTTTACATATGTAGATTTGTGTCTTTTGCCAACTTTGGCAAGTTTTCAGCCATTGTTTCTTCAAATACTTTCCCAGTACCACACTCTTTCTCTTCTATACTGTGATAAAATAAATTTTTGCTCTTCTTAAATTTTTCTACAGAAATTTCTGTTGATCTGTCTTTATCTTCAGTTGATTTTATCATTTCCATTTACACTCTGTTGTGTACAATTGAGTTTTTTTTTAATTTCAGTTAAATTTTTTTAATAATAGTTTTTGATTCTATAATCTTTTCAGTTATTTTATATAATTTCTATTTCTGTGCTTAGATTTTCTGTTTTCATATGTTTTGAGACAATTTGTAATCTTTAAGGCAGTTGCTTTTAAAATGCTTGTCAGATAATTTCAATATCAGCTTAATCTCCATATTGGTTATCTTTTCTCATTAAATTCTGATTTTCCAAATTCTTGGTATAATGATTTTTTTTATTGTATCCTGAACATTTATTTTATTAGTGGATTCCTGTTCCTATCCAAGTATTCTATTTTAGCAGGCAGTTAGTTGTTCTATTTAAGTTATATAGTATATAAGTTATAGTCTACTTCTCTGAGTTTTAATTCCCTTGAATATTTAGTTTGTGATCCCTTGCAGTGATATTTTGTCTTGTTTGATTTCTGGTGCTGCTAGGACTCCTGTGTAAGCCCTATTGGTGCCATCTGTGGGGTACTGAGCAATATTATGTGTGAGGCAAAAAACCACTGGCCCTAGTTCCCTTATACCATTGGATGGAAGCCAGGGAGTCACAGAGCTTTACTATTGCAGTAGAAATGAGCTGGTGGGACCAGTCTCTGGGCCCTGCTTCTGGACAGGGGAATAAGAACATTAAGAGTTTGTTTCTTCCATGCTGGGAGATAACATCCCTCCCCTGCCATAAGGTATGGAACAGAAGCTGGGATGGCTGAGACTTTGCTGTTGCCACTGCTGTTGGTAAGTTGGATAATCAACAGAGGCTCTGTGGAAATCTGCTTGAGGTTCCCTACTAGGTCTCTTTTGGGTTTCTACTTTCCCAGTCCTTTGGTGAGAAAGAACAGATTTGTCTTTCTTACTTCTTTTTCTTTCTATCTTTCTTTCTTTCTTTTTTTTTTTTTTTCCCTTTATGCCTAATCATTTCTTGTGGCAGGTCTCTCCATTGCCAGTCCAAGGTCTATGGGAGAGGAAAAAAAAAAAAAACAGGTAACTCACCATGTTGTTATTTCTCAACTCCTGTACCCTCTAGCTGGTACACATTCTTCTTTCCAGCTTTCAGATTTATCTTACTGTTGTCTATAAAGTACTTTTAAAGTTATATAATTATACTTGGAAGAAACAGGGAAAAGTGAGTCTATACTTTCTCATATTCCTGAAGTCTTAGCTAATATTTTTAGCTGTGGTTTTAACTTACAGTTTTATATGCTTAGCAATTAGCATTGATCTTGAAAAACACTAGTTGCAAACAAAACAAACAAACAAGCAAACAATATATATATATATATATATA
>NW_011494944.1:271653-278554 GCF_000754665.1 Bison bison bison | reverse complement strand
TATGACCCTATGGACTGTAGCCCAGCAGGCTCCTCAGTCCATGGGATTCTCAAGGCAAGAATACTGGAGTGGATTGCCATGCCCTTCTCCAGGGGATCTGTCTTCCCAACCCAGGGGTTGAACCAGCATCTCCTGTGTCTCCTGCATTGGCAGGCAGGTTCTTTACCACTAGTGCCACCTGGAAAGCCCAAGTGAGTGGTTGCCTAAATAAAATTAAGGAAGGAAGGAGAGAGGGATAAAGGAGAAAGGGAAGGAAAAAGAAAAGAAAGAAAAAATAATAAAGGAAGAAAAAAGGAAAGGAAGAATGCTGTTGTCAATGGACTACTTTAATAACAGCACTGTATATTAGAAACAAACACTAGCCTCAACTGTGTAACTAGAAAACGTAGCGTTATTGACTATCAATTTAAATTCTATAAAATTATGTTTTCTTATTTATGAAATTAAAGGCTTTCCTTAAAATTTATCATCCCTTTCAGTTATGTATGCTGTGACTCTCAAACATTTTTTTTTCTGAAAGTCATAATTGATTACAGCCTGAAAGTTGTCTGCTATAGAGCTTATAGTTGTAACCCCTGAGGCAGCATGCAAACCCTTTGATACAGCTGTGCAATAGTGGGGAACAGCAGCAAGTTGACTGAATTGATGTAAAACCATAGGTGATTCTGTATATTTTCCCAATCAATGGCATTTGTAGGACATGAGTCAAAGGAGTTGAGCTGCCAAAACTGAAGTTCTCAATAGTGCTTTCACCTGTGAGCAGGTGGTCACATACTTGTGGTTTTCCAAATACGTTCACATATTGAGAGAAAAACATCCACTGGCTATTATCTTTGAATATGAAGGACAAACATATCATGGATAATGCCCATCCAACTGTTAATGCAGTCTGTGCCTTTGTTGGAACTTCTGTTCTCAATCTAGTGGATATTTGATTTAACTGATAACTGTGCCTTGTTGATATACAATTAGCACCTAAACTTTTAATGCAAGAAGTAACTAGGAATGTGCTGAGAGTGCGTATGTTTACTCTCTTGGCCCCAAGTCACTAATGGTCTTATACAAATTTTGGAAGTGAGAATCAAACTGTAAACCAAGGAGAAATATATAAATGCATCATTAAAATATTATTATTCTCACATCATAAACAAATTTATACACACACATGCAGGCATTTAACTCTAATTATATATAAATAAATTAGCCTTAATGGGTATATAGTATGTTTCATAATATATATGGAATTATGATTGTTCTTTTCAGATGCAAGTACAGAGACTGTTCATAATTAATATTACAGTAGCCTTTTATAATCCCTTTTCTGAAATGTAAGTAGAACGTCATAAAATGCAAATCCAAGCATATATTTACATTATTAAATCTTTTGGTGCATACTGAATGAATATTTAATACATTCAACACACTGTATATAATGTGGAGAGTATTGTTCAAAGTGTGAATAAAACAAATATGAAAAGTACAGTCTATTGGATGAACACTTGGGAGACCATACTCTAAATATTTTACTAGTCCCTATATGATATGGTCCCTGATTATAACTTATTATTGTTTTTTCTCTTTATTCTCTCCTTATCACTTCACCATTCTCCCCAACCCCTTACCTCCCCACTGCAAATTAAAACATGCTTTCTGTTGCTCTTAACCTTTCTTACATGCTCTTCCTTTTGACTGAAATAAATACTAGGTCATCTTCTAAACTTGCATGTTTGTGTAGAAAGTGTCACTAGTTTCTCATCCGTAGCTTTGATACCAGTTCTTCTGGAAGGCCTTTCTTGATGATCCTGTTAGCCTTAGACATTAGCTAAGTGCCTCTCTTCTCTTCTCCCTTACCACCCTATACTGTTCTATAATAGCTCTTATGACATTGTTTTAGACAGTAATGCATAGTCTTATTTAATTGTTCAAAGCCTGGATAGATGCTGATCATCTTTTTTTACATCTCTTTTTTATTGTGGTAAAAAGCATATAATATGAAATCTAACTTTAGATATCTTATATGAAACCAATGAAGTAACCAATCACTTAGAAACAAAAAGCAGAATGTTGTTTGCCAGGGAGTGGGAAGAGGGGGAAACTGGGAGATGATCAATGGTATAAAGATTTATTTTAGGAAGATAAATAAGTTTTAGAGATGTGCTTTACAACAATGGTGAATATGGTTAACAATACTGTGCTACTTTCTTTAAGGTCAGTTTCTGGAGATGTTTTTTATTCCTCTGATTGGGTCATATTTTCCTGTTTCTTCATATGCCTTATAATGCTGTGTTGGAATCCACACATTTGAACACAAAAAGACAACTCTTCCAATCTTATCTACTGGCTTCATACAGGGAAAGACTTTCACCAATCAATCCAGCTACAGATTTTTGGGTCTTTCCAGCTTTTTCTAAGGATGCACCTTCTCTGGACTTGTGTATATCATTTTCCAGTTTGAAAGGTTTATTGTTTTTCTCTGGTTTTGCCTGAAGCCACCAGTCTCTCTGTATCCCCCAGGTGTCAAGGTGTAACTATTCTGTCAGCACTTCATGTCAGATGAAACAGAAACCAGTCTCAGACTGCACATACCTGCAAAAGTGAGAACGTTGGACCCATGCTCTACTCTTTTCTTTCTCTCACTAGGGAGAAGACACAAACTGGATGCTTACTCCTGATCATGGTGAACTGAGGCTATTTCTGTCTACAGTTTTACAACTCTCTAGTGCTGCCACAGTCTGCTGAATTCTTTTTTAATCTCTGCAGTCTCTGGCATCCAAGGTATGCCAGTTACCTGTCAGTGCCTTGAGTCAGGTTAAACAGAAAGCAGTCCCTCTAAAATCTGGAACTTTAAATACACATTCTACCATTCTCTTTCCTTCCCAAAGGAGAAGCCACAGCTGGGCTTTTCTTCCCAATTACAAACTGTGCTAGCTTTGAGTAGCATGGCTGGAATTAAATAGCTTTTCTTATCTGTTTCATTGTGACTCTTCTTGGATTTGAACTTGCCTTAGTGCTACATCTTCCTAACTGATTTCTGAATTTCTCATAGAAGTTTCTGGGGCTGTATGTTGTTAAGTTGATGCTTCTGTGGTGCACCAGGTTCTGGGGCTTCCTGTACCATCATTTTGCTGATGGATATTGAGGTTCTTGAGTAACACTGGCACATGATTATACAGATATCTGTAGAATATGAATGAAGTAGTTCCAGTTCAGGGCTAGAATATCAAACTTGTTTCTAAATGATATGAAAATATTTGGTTTTCTAAAGGCATTGATATCTTGGCAGGTTTGTTCATTTCTCCTCAAGACAATGGGTTTCAGAGTATGGAAGGTTACTTGCTTAGTCACGTCTGACTTTTTGTGACCCTATGGGCTGTAGCTTGCTAGGCTTCTCTGTCCATAGAATTCCCCAGGCAAGAATACTGGAGTGGATAGCCATTCGCTTCTCCAGGGGATCTTTGCGACCCAGGGGTTGAACCCAGGTCCCCTGCATTGTAAGAAGATTCTTTACCATCTGAGGCACCACATGAAAGACTTAGTACAAATTCAGCATGTAAACAGCAAGACCTAGAGCAGTGCTTTCCAACAGAAATGTATGCAGTAATGAAAATGTTTATTTCTGCTATCCAAAAGATTGCCATAAGCCAGATGTGGCTTTTTAGCATATGAACTGTGGCTAATGTGAGGGATAGAACTTAAAATCTTATTTACACCTAATTTTAAATAACCACGTGTAGCCAATGGTTACCATATTGGACAGTGCAGCTCTGGAGGACTTAAGAGCTGGCCTGGGTCTCTAAAAATGCATTTTGAAAATATTTATGCTGCAAAATTTCCTGTTTTTTCCTTATAAAAAAGAGATGCAATGTCATTGTCTTCATTTTGAACATAAGTTTCTATCTGCTACCAGAACCAGTCATTTTTAAATTACTTTTTGTTTCCTTCATTCTTTCCTTTTCTTGGCTAAATCAATCATTAGAATAATAGGCAAAATTTTGATATTTCCGTTGCTATTATTCCATGGTATTTAATTTTATATCAAACCAAAAATATATATACATATATACTTGGGTCAAATAATACTACAAAACTTAAAAAACATTTTCCTAGTAAGTACTTTGCCCCCCCCCCACCTTGACTTAGTTCCTTTGAAAAAAGTACTTTGAACTCTTCAGGTATTTTTTCTGATATTTCCTTTCATACATATAAAACAATCATGGAACTAGTGCTTTTCAAAGAGCTTTATGAGGGTAGTAGTGTTAGTTGCTTAGTCATATCTGACTCTGTTATTCCATGGCCTGTAGCCCACCAGACTCCTCTGTCTGTGGAATTCTGCAGGCAAGAATACTGGAATGGGTTTCCATTTCCTTCTCCAGGAAATCTTCCCAACCCAAGGATTGAACCTGGGCCTCTTGCATTGCAGGCATATTCTTTACCATCTGAGCCACAAAGGAAGCTCTTCAGATATATAAAATATGCTTAAAATTAAGTTTTCTCTTTTCTATGTCATCCTTTATCCATTTACGGCAGATGAGGATGCAGCTCTCTTGTATGACTTGATCTGAAAACACACACACACACAGGACATATCCCTTTTCCATTTCTCTAATGCAATTTCTTCATAATTCTGGTTAAATAAAATTTTGGCATTTATATGAATAAGTCTCTGTAAATTATATTTACTACTGAGGCAGAATTTTGAAGAGTAAATGCCCTGATGCTCCCTTTCATGTGAATACTACTGTTTTTCTTTATGTTTCTCACATATTTCATTCTAGAGGAGAAAGGAGTAATATCTGATTGGTGAATTTGGAGGGAAGAACAGAGAAGATTTGGCCCTGCCCCTCACTCTCACTTCACAATAAGAATGAACTTGCTCATGGAATGACCTCCATGCTGTTTGGTTTATGATTCCAAGGCCCTACCCCTACAAAATAGGGGAGATGTCCTGGTGGCTCAGCTGGTAAAGAATCCACCTGCAATGCGGGAGACATGGGTTCGATCCCTGGGTTGGAAAGATCCCCTGGAGAAGGAAATAGCTACCCATTCCACTATTCTGGCCTGTTGGGGTTGCAAAGATTTGGATACGACTGAGCGACTTTCATAGTTTTAGGGGATAAATATTCACATTTGGGGAAGAACACATATAGAATTGAGGAGTCCTTTTGTCCAGGGTCTGTGACTTGGATTTTGAATTTTAGTAAGTGGGGAGGGCACTATTAATGCTTATGGAGAAATATGTCACACCATATGTATTTGATTTTTAATGGTTGAATCTGGGCAAGATAATTTAAACTGTAAAGCTTAGATTTAACTTATGATGGCTTTAGCAACAAATAAGTAGCTAATCTTATAGAAACTGACCTCTACATTTTGGGTCTTCATCAGTTAAATAGGGGTTGAGGGCTTTAGCAAAGTGTTAGGGTCTGGGCAAACAGGAAGAGTTAGGCCTTAGGGAGGCAGAGGTACTACTTTTGACAAATGACCTAATTTCTCTAAGCATTAAGTTTTCTTATGTAAATTACTGAAAATAATTCTACTTCTTAGAATTCATAGACTTGTTAGGAAGATTAAATAAGATAATAAAGAAAAATAAATTAGTGGAGTGCCTGGCATATAGTGAGTTCTTAATTTTTTTCATATTTATGTATTTATTAATTAATGGCTACACTTAATCTTCACTGCTGTGCCCAGTCTTTCTCTAGCTGTGGTACACAGGCTTCTCATTGCAGTGGCTTCTCTTGCAGTGCGTGGGATCTAGGATGGGTACATGGGTCCACTTGTTGCATATGTGATATTCTGTGACCAGGGATCAATATCACATCCCCTTCTTTAGAAGGTGGATTCTTAACCACTGGGCCACCAGGGAAGTCCCTTAATCCTTAATTTTAGATACCAATGTTATTATTTGTATATCAATTGTACAATAAGAACAGTTCAGATTGCTTCACATTATACTCTTCATATACCTAGGATGTCATGGCAATTCTGAACAATGACAATACCATGACATCTGGATAGCCAAGATTACTGGCTCCAAATGCAAACTGTAATCACTGCTACTGATTAATGGGATCCATTATTATACTTTATAATGGTTTCTTAAGTCTATTCTGTTATGGACTCCATTGTGTCTCCTCTGGATTTTATATGTTAAGACCTAACCTGTCAATGTGACTATTTGGAGATATGGCAATTAAGCTTAAATGAGATCATAAAGTTAGGCCCTGATCTAATAGGACTGTTGTCCTTACCCTTTCTTTGAGTGTCACATACAGAGAAAAGGACATGTGAGGATACAGAAGGAAGGTGACTTTCTGCAAGCCCAGAAAAGAGGCCTCACAAAAGAATGGTCTTGCTGGTACCTTAATCTTAGATTTCCAGGTTCCAGAACTATGAGAATAAATTTCTTTTATTTAAGCCACCCAAGTCTGTGGTACTTTATTATGGCAACCCAAGTTGAACAACACATTACTTTATCAATTTGAAATGGAATGTGTTTCTATGGCTTTTAACCATCTACAGTTATCTAACCATGGCTCTGAAGGCCACAGTTCTTTAACTATTTAATAATTGATTAGGTCAGTTTATTGGAGAAGGAAATGGCAGCCCTCTCCAGTGTTCTTGCCTGGAGAATCCCAGAGACGGTGGAGCCTGGTGGGCTGCCGTCTGTGGGGTCGCACAGAGTCGGACACGACTGAAGCGACTTAGTAGTAGTAGTAGTAGGTCAGTTTTAATCTTCCTATAACCTTTTAAGTATCATGCTTTATTTGTTATTTGGGAATAAAATTGCATTTTCTTTTTAATTTAATTTAATTATATTTTTTAACTTTAAAATATTGTATTGGTTTTGCCATATATCAAAATGAATCCACCACAGGTATACATGTATTCCCCATCCTGA
>NW_011494944.1:250077-271553 GCF_000754665.1 Bison bison bison | reverse complement strand
TTTAATTTAATTTAATTATATTTTTTAACTTTAAAATATTGTATTGGTTTTGCCATATATCAAAATGAATCCACCACAGGTATACATGTATTCCCCATCCTGAACCCTCCTCCCACCACCCTCCCCATACCATCCCTCTGGGTCGTCCCAGTGCACCAGCCCCAAGCATCCAGTATCCTGCATCAAACCTGGACTGGCGACTCATTTCATATATGGTATTATACATGTTTCAATGCCATTCTCCCAAATCATCCCACCCTCTCCCTCTCCCACAGAGACCAAAAGACTGTTCTATACATCAGTGTCTCTTTTGCTGTCTCGTATACAGGGTTATTGTTACCATCTTTCTAAATTCCATATATGTGCGTTAGTATACTGTATTGGTGTTTTTCTTTCTGGCTTACTTTACTCTGTATAATAGGCTCCCATTTCATCCACCTCATTAGAACTGACTCAAATGCATTCTTTTTAATGGCTGAGTAATACTCCATTGTGTATATCTACCACAGCTTTCTTATCCATTCATCTGCTGATGGGCATCTAGGTTGCTTCCATGTCCTGGCTATTATAAACAGTGCTGTGATGAACATTGGGGTACATGTGTCTCTTTCAATTCTGGTTTCCTCACTGTGTATGCATAATTGGAATGCTTTTACCTTACTGCCTGTACAGAGAAATAGATCATGGAAGGACATTAAAAGTAAACAGTAATATAGACAAAGAATAGTGTTTTAAGACTGTGGATTTAACTTGAATTTAAAACTTTCCTCTACTTAATCACTACTTCTTTTTAGTAAATACATACACATTCAGTTCCTCAATAATGAAGAAGAAAGGACAATTGGATGTATGTTTTTACATGTAAGGGATTTATTTAAGTGGAAAAAGCAGATATCAGAACATATTTTAATTTAAATTTTAAAAATATGTAATGGTACATTTAATACATATGAAACAGTATTCTGTTTCTCATGAAAATAAATGCAAGTGTGCAAAAATGAATGTAATTATCCCCAAATTAATGAAGAAATAGGACAAAGAGTGTTTGTGTGCATTTCTCTCACTTGAACAATTTTCAAGCTGAACTTCAGTATGTAATTTTTTACTTGTCACTAATGAAGTTATATCCCTGCCATAGCTGTCTTGTATCTCTTTTTCTTGAGAGTGGGTTACATTCTAACATGTCATAATTGTAGGTTCTGAGGTTAATGGAAACACAATGAAAATATAAGCAAAGTAAAGAAAAAAAAACCACAGGTAATATGTGTTAGAATTCAAATAACAGAGGAGAAGAAGGTCTTTTGCTTTGGGGCAAATAACACTTTGTAGCAAGGAATGAAAAGCAAGAGTGTAATACCTCTACTGATATTTTTTATAACCTTCGTGATTTTTAAAATTATATACATCTTTTCCTTAACCAGAAGGAGAACTGGATGCTTAATTAAGAGACTAGTATCTAGGCCTGGATCCACTTTAACTCAGCTTCATGATTTTGAATGAACTGCACCTCCACAGATTGAAACGCCTTAAAGTATGAAAGGAAGGAAACAGGCTCTATGACCTTTAAATAACTTTAGACTCTTAACAACTGATAATGTTATTACTGTTCATTTATCTTCCGCTAGTGTTTCCTCTTTAAAATTTCACAGTGGTACCTAGTGAGTGCAATGAGAAACACGAAACTTTAGTGGAGTTGCTATAAAACTTGAACAGGACAATACAGAATTGTCTGCTGAAAAGTTTGTCTACCAGAAAAACAATGCCAAGTAAAATTTATAGTGCTTCTAATTTTCACCTTTGTGCTAAAGAAATTTTGTTATTTGTCCTCAAAATAAATTATTCCCATTATATCAATGAAAAGCTCAGGGAAGTCTAATGATTTGTCCTTCAACTAACACTGTAATTACTAGTCATCTGTAAAAAATAAAACCATCAACACAAAAGAACATGGATAATGAGTTAACTATGCTGGAGATACCATAAGTAAACTTAGAACATTTCCAAAAATACGAACACTGTGCATGTTATTTTGTTTATCTTTTCTTTTGCTCTCCATTCCATTGTCTCCTACTAGTCCTGAGACGAAGAACAGAGACAAAAAAAACAAAAAGCTTTTTAGTCATTATTTCACCTTTATCTTTTTTTTTTCTGTTTTTTACCCTACAAGCAATTTATGCCAATAGTAACCTCCCTCACAGATATGTAATAAAGATTAATGAAGTGTATTTATTTTCCTACTTGTTGGGTTGCTGGACTTATCTCTGGAGATGCTATAAGCTTTGTCAAATAGAAATAATGTTGTATATAGGAAAAGGAAGGATCTTGTTCATTAGGAAATTTCTTACTCATTAATAACTTACCATTATTATCTTTTAGAAAGAATAGAACACACACTTCAAAAATGATGATTAATACAACTTTCCTAAGTGTCTTTTTAGTACATGATTATTCCCCAAAATTCCCAAATAGGATTAACACATCAGAATAAAAAAGTAGAAAATATAGCTCACTGAATAAACAATAAAATGGAAAAAACAAGCAAGTATTCTAGATCTCAAGTGATGATTTATTAACTGTATTCTCATATCTGAGTCATTTAATATATTTGGGTTTTACCTCTAAAATGAGAATTGTAATTCTTTATTAGACTAAAGGTAAAGGTTATACTAGATATTCTTTTGAGGCCTCTCACAGTTCTGAGAGCCAGGATTCTCATATTAAAGATGATTCAGTGTATCAAGATGAATTGCCAATCTCTGTTTTTTCGCAGATTTGTATCACATTGAACTGCACTTACTTTCAACAGGATATTGAGAATTATCTCTTCGATTGCTAATTCAGTTATTCAACAAATATTTATTCAGGGCCTAAATTGTGCAGTTTCTGTTTTATATCAGGCTGCTTGCTCTTTATTTCTTGAAGTCATCCATCCTTCATGGTCCATATTATAAGATTTATGCTTTAACTTTTAAAGTGGATTCATATATTATAGTTTTGAGTTCTTGACCAGGTTTGAACTGCTCTATAATAGTACGGAATTTACTTCTTTGAATTCTGTCAATGGTATGGCAGAAACTACTCAATTCTTCTAAGTATTTTATCTCTGCTTTTAACTTAACAAATATTAGAGACACTGCCACCACAATAAAAGGATGTATTTCATAGCATCTCTTGCAGTGGTTGGCTGTTGAGGTATAAAGAGAAATTTTTTAGAGTTCCATAAAGTTTCCTTAAAAGGGAAGAGGAACCATCCCTTTTACCTATTGCTTAGAATGTTGATGTGATGGCTAAAGCTCTAATAGCCATCTTTGATCATGTGGAGACTTTTCCAGGGAACAAGAGAAAAAAAGCCTGCTATCCTGACAAAGTGAAAGTGTCAGTCATGTCAGGCTCTTGCAACTCCATAGACTGGAGCCTGCCAGGTTCCTCTGTCTATGGAATTCTCCTGTCAAAGATACTAGAGTAAGTTGCCATTTCTTTCTCAAGAGGAACTTCCCAACCCAGGGATCACACCCATGTCTCTTGCATTGCGGACAGATTCTTTACTATTTGAGCTACCAGACAATATTCACTCTAAACTAAATTCTTAGTTCCTTTCTTTTATAAAAGAATGAGTATCTATTTTGGCTAAAACACTACTTTTCAAATCTTTGCTACTCACAACCAAACATAATCCTAACAAGTAGGACCTTAAAAAGTGTCAGGTTCATAATAAGAATGTTAATAAAACCATATTGAATAGTTGGCCCCTATTTTGTGGGTTATAAATGTATCCAAGTAGTGTGTGTATGTGCATATGTGTATATATAGCCTATCATATCCTGTCATATATGGGAAGTAATTTCCATAGGAATAAATGTTAGAGTTAGCATTTCACAAGTTTTATTTAATTACAAATTTAAATTAACATAAACATAGTCATTTGAAAATGTTACAGAAATATGAAGAAAAATATTAAAAATATTATAAAAATTGCCTTAATATAATAATAAAAGTGTTAGTTCCAATACAGTACTATAATGCTACTGATAATAATGTAAGAGTGAAGGAGAGATGATTCCCCAGTCCATCCCATTTACTTCCCGCATGTTTACAAAGGGCATGATTAGTATTTTTTTTTTGTTAGTGTGTCTCCATGCTACAAAATTATCGAGGCAAGGAAGTACAAAATCTGCAGGGTTGGCTGAGAAGCTCCAGATTCAGGAGAGTTGATGGTGTAGTTCTAGTCTGAAGGCCAGCAGGTAAAGACCCAGAATAGTCAAGTTCAGGATCAATTCACAAACAATCTAGCAGGCCAGTCTTTTTGTTCTATTCAGTCATTCTGCTGACTAGATAAGGCCCACCCAAATTATGGAGGGTCATCTGATTACTCAAATATAGCTGATTTAAATTTTTCTCATCCCAAAACATTTTCCAACTTAACACATAATTAACCATCACCAGTCCTTTGTTCAAATAATTGCAGAAATATTTTAGTGTCAAAATATGGGTGATGCTAAAACTGATTCTTGAAAGATGAATAAATATTTGTTACATAGACAAGGCATCTCATGAGAATACCTAGACAAGAGGCAGTAATTTCTAGGCAGAGGCAAAAGCACAGATCCTTCCAACTTCTAGGTTTGTGTTACAAACTGTTTGTTCATGACTATAACACTTTCCTATTTAACATTTTTCTATTCTAGGAATGTTCAACATAATCATTGTGAGGCTAGATTCTGGAATTAGCCAAATTTGTTTTCAGTCGTTAGATTTGAGGGTCTGTATGCAAAACTGATTATATGCAATAAATAAGAGATACTTGTCCCATCTATGATTGCCTTAAGTCATTTCCCCTAGGTTTGCCACACTGGAGTTTCAAATCTCAAACTCAGTCTCAGTAATATATAAAGTACTGTTGTGCTTATAATTCCGACAAGCTACATTTAGCTTCAGTTGAGGCTTATAGAGGCTTATGAAGATGAGGCTTACTGGAAACACATAAACATTTTAATAAATTTCCTTTAGATATAAATTCCTTTGAAATATAACACTTGTGGAAATATTGTTTGAGTGCCATGAGAAGGAGGCAGCATTTTTTGAGCAGCTGCTCTCATTTTTCCATTTCTCCCACTTTCATATAAAATGCCTTAATATCTATCCTGTGACAGGGGTGGAAGAAACTGTTATATAGAGAAAGAAATCTCAAAGAACTTATACAGGTTTCCAGTGAGTTTTATGAAACATCTAATTCGTTTCAGTAATGCCAAATATCAGGAAACCTCACAGAGGTTTGTTGCCATAATTAAAAGAACTTACTGAGTGCCACATTTTGCAAAATGGAATTGAGCCACCTTATGTGGAAAGTGTTGTTGACGTGGCCTCTGTCCCTTCAGTCTAGGCAATTTGGTCCAGCAAATCTGTGTGCAAGTGGAAGTTTCCTGGAGCTTAGATTTCTTGACCATGTATCCAAAAGTATTAGACATGACCATTTTCACCTTTCTCCTTTTCAATCTTTCCCATGTTATAGTCTCATGCAAAACTTCACAGTAAACTTAACTAAAAGGTTATGGTCCAAGAAAGTGAGACCTATGATAGAGAGAGGGATGACTCCCCAACTTACCTTGTCCCCTGTAAACACACACATACAGTGCCACTAATAGCACTGGGTTAGACTAGTAAATAGGAGATGAGAGTCTTTTTGTTTTCCCAGAAACAGAGACATCAATAGTTTAATGGATAGGATGATCTTAACACATCTGAAACAAGGTACTGGAGCAATACCCCACCAAATGTGGCAGACATGGTTAGGAAGTGAGAGGCTTTGAAACATGATGTTCTTCCTGCCTCGAGCACTCTTCTTCTTCTGGCTCTTCTTTATCTCTTCAGTCTTGAAATAAGACCTTTATAAAAGTTTTCATAAGCTATTCATATAGCGTGAGTGAGTGCTAAGTTGTTTCTGTTGTGTCTGACTCCCAGTGACTCCATGGATTGTAGCCGACCAGGCTCTTCTGTCTACTGGTATTCTTCAGGCAAAAATACTGGAGTGGGTTGCATTTCCTTCGCTAATTCATATAGCACTTATTTTTTTATTTGAAAAGAATTTATATTTGCAAGTAACAATTTTTGTGTATTTTTCTGTTTACATTTGTCCTGTCCATGTCTCCCTCTAGAATGTGAGATAAAATCCTATGAAAGTAGATTACTTTTTTTGCTCACTATCTTATATATAATATCTAGTATACTTCCTGGAATATGAAAAATACTAAATAAATTTGCACAAATTAAATGAATTAAATGAAATAATGTGAACTATAGTTTTGTGAGTATTGGACTAATTACTTAACATTTGAGTTTTAGTTTCCTCTATTTTTGTAGAAGGAAAAATGCCTTTTTTTTTTTTTTTAATTAATGGACTTTGTGATGATCAACTGGGGAAATGAATGAGAAAGTATCTTTAAACTTCTAAACCCAATGGAAATATTTGGTTGCATCTAGTAGGTTATTAAAGCTAAACTCTAAGCAGTGCAGTTTTAATAACTAAACATCACTTTCCTTCCAATTTTTGATCTGTGATTTTCTCTAATTTAGTTAACAGAATTTCACTCTCTCAATTTAGTTCAGTTCAGTCATTCACTCGTGTCCAACTCTTAGAGACTCCCTGGACCACAGCACACCAGTCTTCCCTGTCTCACCAACTTCCAGAGCTTACTCAAACTCATGTCCATAGAGTCAGTGATGCCATCCAACCATTTCATCTTCTGTCGTCCCCTTCTCCTCCTGCCTTCAATCTTTCCCAGCATCAGGGTCTTTTCCAGTGAGTCAGTTCTTCACATCAGGTGCCAGAGTATTGGAGTTTAAGCTTCAGCATCAGTTCTTCTAGTGAATATTCAGGACTGATTTCCTTTAGGATGGACTGGTTGGAATTCCTCGCTGTCCAAGGGACTTTCAAGCATCTTCTCCAACACCACAGTTCAAAAGCATCAATTCTTCAGTGCTCAGCTTTCTTTATAGTCCAACTCTCACATTCATACATGACTACTGGAAAAACCAAAGACAGACCTTTGTCCGTCTCTGGACAAAGATGTCTCTGGACAAAATATCTCTGCTTTTTAATATGCTGTCTAGGTTGGTCATAACTGTTCTTCCAAGGAGCAAGTGTCTTTTAATTTTATACCTGCAGTCACCATCTGCAGTGATTTTGGAGCCCAGAAAAATAAAGTCTGTCACTGTTTCCATTGTTTCCCCATCTATTTGCCTTGAAGTTATGGGATCAGATGCCATGATCTTAGTTTTCTGAATGTTGAGTTTTAAGCCAACTTTTTCACTCTCCTCTTTCATCAAGAGGCTCTTTAGTTCTTTGCTTTCTGCCATAAGTGTGGTGTCATCTGCATATCTGAGGTTATTGATATTTCTCCTGGCAATCTTGATTCCAGCTTCTGCTTCATCCAGCCCAGCATTTCTCATGATATACTCTGCATATAAATTAAATAAGCAGGGTGACAATATACAACCTTGATGGACTCCTTTCCCTATTTGGAACCAGTCTATTGTTCCCTGTCCAATTCTAACTATTGCTTCCTGATCTGCATACAGATTTCTCAAGAGGCAGGTCAGGTGATCTGGTATTCCCTTCTTTTTAAGAATTTTCCAGTTTGTTGTGATCCACACAGTCAAAGGCCTTGGCATAGTCAATAAAGCAGAAGCAGATGTTTTTCTGGAACTCTCTTGCTTTTTCAGTGATCCAGCAGATGTTGGCAATTTGATCTCTGGTTCCTCTGCCTTTTTGAAGTCCAGCTTGAACATATGGAAGTTCATGGTTGATGTATTATTGATATCTGGCTTGGTGAATTTTTAGCATTACTTTGCTAGAGTGTGAGGTGAGTGCATTTGTGCAGTAGTTTGAGCCTTCTTTGGCATTGCCTTTCTTTGGAATTGGAATGAAAACTGACCTTTTCAGTCCTGTGCCCACTTTTGAATTTTCCAAATTTGCTGGCATATTGAGTGCAACACTTTCACAGCATCACCTTTTAGGATTTGAAATAGTTCAACCGGAATTCCATCACTTCCACTAGCTTTGTTTGTAGTGATGCTTCCTAAGGCCCACTTAACTTCACATTCCAGGATGTCTGGCTCTAGGTGAGTGATGACTCATTGTGGTTATCTGGATCATGAAGGTCTTTTTTGTATAGTTGTTCTGTATATTCTTGCCACCTCTTAATATCTTCTATTTCTGTTAGGTTCATACCATTTCTGTCCTTTATTGAGCCCATCTTTGCATGAAATGTTCCCTTGGAATCTCTAATTTTCCTGGAGAGATCTCTAGTCTTTTCCATTATATTATTTTCCTCTATTTTTTTGCATTAATCACAGAGGAAATGTGATCACTCTCTACTCATATTTTTCTCCTCTAATTTTCCTGTCATTTCATAATACAAGGAATGGCTAAGTGTTCATTTACTTTCTTAGAGGAAATTGTGCTTCAATGAAGTTGCAACCTGCTCAAAATTTTCTATTTTTAATAAATGACAGGGAGAAATTCATCCCACATGCCATGAATCCAAGTTCTTCTGATAAATCATAGTGGAAGACACAGCAAACAGGAATCATAGTCCTTGAAAATGCTTTACATTGTCTCCTGTATTTCTGAGGAAGAAAATTCAAGTAAACAAGTCCACCTTTTTTGGCAAGAATATTTCTTAGGTGGCAGATGTGTCTATCAGGAGGTATATGGTGTCTGATTGTATCTATATGGCATTGACAGTCATTGATGAACGTTTCTAGGAGTCTAGAAGTTGGATAATAATGATGTTCAATTTCGATCATTTCTTAATTAAAAAGTGATGTATAGAACAGTCTTTTGGACTCTGTGGGAGAGGGAGAGGGTGGGATGATTTGGGAGAATGGCATTGAAATACATATAATATATGGAATGAGTCGCCAGTCCAGGTTCGATGCAGGATACTGGATGCTTGGGGCTGGTGCACTGGAACAACCCAGAGGGATGGTATAGGGAGGGAGGAGGGAGGAGGGTTCAGGATAGGGAACACATGTATACCTGTGGTGGATTCATTTTGATATTTGGCAAAACCAATACAATATTGTAAAGTTTAAAAATAAAATTTAAGTAAATAAATAAAAAGTAATTGGCATAAATTTATAAAAATAACTTTTCTATCAACTATTTGTTTGCAGTGAGGAATAGTTTTTATACTAAGGAAAGGTAAACTCTTAATTCTTTTCCTTTATTGCTATGCTATATGCTATATGCTAAGTCACTTCAGTTGTGTCTGACTCTGTGCGACCCCATAGACAGCAGCCCACCAGGCTGTCCCTGGGATTCTCCAGGCAAGAACACTGGAGTGGGCTGCCATTTCCTTCTCCATTGCCTTTATTACTCAGTTTTAAACAAAATAAGTTGGTTAACTATCATTCTCTAATACTGACCAATGAACCTTTCATTTCATTTTGGTTTGTTTCTTTAATTTGTTGGTTTTGGCTATGTTTTGATATCATTATGTACACCTAGATATAAATACATTTGATGAATTTCAGTTATTGCAGTTATCATGCTAATTATGGTCTAATTGTCTCAGTTGTATCCAAGGGAAGGCTCTTCAAATTGGTCTCTGAAACTTTTCTGATATGCCCCTTCTGCTGAGAAATGGTTTTCAAGTTTCCGTTTTCAAATAGTTTTCATCGAATAATAGTGTTCTCAAAGAATGCTAAAGGTGTTTTTCTTTGTAAGTTACCATCTGCTAAAAATAAATTAGTTAAAATTACATTTATTATTGTTTACTCACAAAATGAGCTATATTTTAAAATATAAATGAATAAGCAAATAAGTAACCACTGGCTCCAATGAATTTTGCAAAACTTTTGCTTGTTTTTTCTAGGTATAAAATCCTATCATCTGAAGATCAAAAAGCCCATTTGGAAAGTACAATACCAAGTATAAGGGTGGGCAGTTGAAAATTAAAACCATATGCAATGCTGAGTATAATATTTTAGATGCTAAATGTAATACAATACATTTCAAATTGGATGACCAATGTCAATCTAAAACACTGTTTAATCTGCAATTTATATTGAGTTGAAGCAGAGAGAATTTTTCTTCCTCAGCTTCTTGGCTTTGAACACAATACTTTACAGATGTCTGACCTTTGGATTTTAATGTGATAATGTGGCTTCCCCTGAACAAAGGCCTAAAAGCTGATTGTCAGAAATTGTTTTTCATTAAAGAATGATCCCAAATTGCATACAAAAATGACACCATATATTTTCTAAATGCCTATACATAACAATTATAGTTGTTCCCATAGATATTTTAAGAATAATAGGTAAGTATATTAAGGAAGTGATTTTTTTTTGAAGTCTAGTCACTTGAAAATATGTTTAATTCTTCTTGGGAAGTACATTCATTATCACAGTTGTCACTTTTTTCTTAAAGTTTTATTGTATATATTGTCACATGAGCTCAGGGCTGTTTTCTTGTCATTGTTATTTCATTCAGCATCATTTAATCTGCACATTAAAATGTTACTATTTGTTGTTTTCATACTTTTATCTGTACCCTCTAACTCTCTACTAGAGGTTACATGCTGAGATGCAGTATTTTTCTTAGCCTTTTCCTTATAGATTTTCAAATTGATGACAATAGGAAGATAGACAAAAGCCAATTTGTAATATTCAACAGTTGTTTTATTAATTAATTGATATCCTCATATATGAGTGAAAGGTTTTGTTTTTTAAAACTTTGCATAATTTTGTACTGTTGGTGACAATATATTACTTTTTGGGTAATATTTATTATCCATTCTCTCTTCTGCGTAATTACTGGTGGTAGTGAAAAGTTACATCTTCAAACTAGTTCCAACCCTGTATAGTCATTTGACACAAGTAGAAGTTCCACCTTGTCATTTGGGAGGCCTGTGGTTATTTTATGGGGAGTTTCTTCAAACTACATTGTTGGTTACTCTCTTAATCCCTTTCTTACTTACTCAGATGCATTCTGCCTTGAAAGTCATAACTGTTTCCATTCCCGTAGAGGCTCTTTCTTTTTTTTTTATACTCAGTAGCAATTATAAAATTCAAAAGCCAACCATCAACTAAGGGTGAGCAGATGATACAATTTTTCATTCTCCCTGCAGCCAAATGCTCCCTATTGAATCCTCCTAGAAGCCTGCCTCAGTTCTGCAAGTCACCTGACTTAGCTGCCATTTCCCAGCGTCTTTCCTTGACCTTGGACTGACTGCCTCCTGTGTAAATGCCTTCTGTCTTCTGTCTCTCACTGGTTTCAGGGCTTTCTCCTTGTATCTGACATCTTAATGCTACACATCCCTGCTTCTGCATACTACCTGAATAGTTTTGATCCACAAGATGCTCTAACACTTCTGCCTGCATAACATCCACTCCTTGTTTATGCTGATCTTTATGCTGCTCCCCTCTAGCTTTACTCTTAATAACTTTCAATCCCTTCAGAACCCAAATGGTGTGTAGTCACCAGCCATTCTGTTTCGTCATCACAGATCTTTTTTATTAGCTTTTGTCCATAATTTATTAATTTAATTCAAAAATCCATTTTTATTTTCAATATCCTCCTTGTCTTCTGTATCCTCAAGCAAATTCAAGTCTCCATATTTTCATGTAGCCATTTCTTAGCCTTAATTTTCTATATTAAATTATCATTATTTTTCTCTCACTGACTGATGATACACTTTTTCTCATCAGCATTCTTCCATCTTATAACACTTCAATTCTATACTTCAAGTTGGTGCATGTGATAATTAAATTCTTAGTGTAGTTTGTATTCCAATTATTTTATATCTGTTCCTTAATGTTATCTATGTGTCATGTTATTTCTCTCTGATCTTACTCTGTCTGTGTGTTTGTATAGATCCTTAGTATAGTTTTCTCTTCTCCAGTATAATTTATGCTTTCATTCTTCTCTAAGATTTTTCAAATTTTATATTTAATTTTAGTTTTTAATGTGAAATCCTAACTATGATCTGTTGTTTTATAATCTACACTTTTAATGCAGGCTGAAATTATACTATATATTACATGTAATACATATACATAATATAGTATATACCTTCAAACCATGATATAAGCACTTCTAAATTTAACAAACTTTATAAAACCAAGTCATATGCTGGGGATGAAGATACAAATAACATTTATGCTTCCATCAAGGAACTCATGGTCTGTTGGGATTATACAAAATTAAATAGGTTATTTCTCTGTATTTTGATGTGACTTAAGGTAGAGAAATGGAGAAGGCAATGGCAACCCACTCCAGTGCCCTTGCCTGGAAAATCCCATGGACGGAGGAGCCTGGTAGGCTCCATTGAGTCACAAAGAGTCAGACACGACTGAGCAACTTCACTTTCCCTTTTCACTTTCATTCATTGGAGAAGGAAATGGCGACCCACTCCAGTGTTCTTGCCTGGAGAATCCCAGGGACGGCGGAGCTTGGTGGGCTGCCCTCTACGGGGTCGCACAGAGTCGGACATGACTGAAGTAACTTAGCAGCAGCAGCAGCAAGGTAGAGACATACTTAGAATGTTGTGGGAACCCGGAAGAGAAGCATCAATCCAGTGTGGGGAAAAGTACCTGGTTGATTACCTAGTTTCTTAAGGACAAAGATTGTGACTACCTATTCATTTTTCTTTACCCTGTCCCACCATTTCTCTGTACACACTGAATGTAACTAAGAAATATTCAGTGAATGAATGAATAAACAAAATGACATGTAAGTGGATTTCTAGTGTATGCTTATTGCTTAGAATATACCCAATACTAACAAATTGGATATAAAAGGAACCGAACATTAGGGGGAATGGCAGGAATTTTGACCTAGGAGGTTTTTTAGATGTAGCAGTTCATCATAATGAGTTCAAAATCATAGATGATCAGGATCCACTAAATGATTTTAAGTAGGAAGTGCCATGGTCAGGTATATATTTTAGGAAATAATTTTAACCTGTAATATGAAAAAGGTATTTGGTTAAAAATTGCAGAGAAGGGTGTGAGGAAGATCCTTAGGTATGATGATCAGATAGATTGGACTCAATAGTAGCAAGTATCACCCTGATTCTGAGTGACACAGTGAATTAATGGGGAGAGGGAAAAGAATGTTTAGATTTGTAATTCCTCTAAATAATGTTTTTCTGAATCAAAAGACATTTGGCATAGTCTCTGGGGACTATGCCAGATGGAAATTATATTTCCTCATCCATGTACAAAGTACTCAGACCCTTCATATTTCCTTTCCATAACACACCTGTACAAAAAAATAGTAGTTTGTGTTAAATCTATATCTCCCTGAGATTTTTTTTTTTTTTTTAACTTGGGTAAAAACTGATATTTCTTCCTTTTTCTAGAGGGAACGATGTCCAAATCCTCTCTCACTGTCCATTGTGTCTCTCCCCGTGTTCTATACATCTATGTGATTTCATTTCTATAAAGAGTTTCTATGCAGATTTCTTTGAAGAGTTTTTATTATATTCATATCTCTTCTAATGAACAAACTGCTAATTCAAAATGAGATAGATATTTTGGGAAATAATTACTCTGACTTAAATTCATATTTCATATAATTCTTTTATGTATATTTATTTACAGCTACAAATTAAATGTATGTGTTTAACTGGCCTCTAGCTTTTCTAAATATTTCATTGCTTAAATTTGGAGAGGGGTTAGAATATTGTAATATTCACTTACAAGGGACTCTCAAGAGTATTCTCCAACACCACAGTTCAAATACATCAGTTCTTTGGTGCTCAGCTTTCTTTATGGTCCAACTCTCACATCCATACATGGCTACTGGAAAAGCCATAGCTTGACTAGATGGACTTTTGTTGGCAAAGTAATATCTCTGCTTTTTAATATGCTGTCTAGGTTGGTCATAATTTTTCTTCCAAAGAGCAAGCGTCTTTTAATTTCATGGCTGCAGTTACCATCTGCAGTGATTTTGGAGCCCAAACAACTAAAGTCTGTCACTGTTTCCATTGTTTCTCCATCTACTTGCCATGAAGTGATGGGACCAGATGCCATGATCTTCATTTTTTGAATGTTGTTTTAAGCCAGGTCTTTCACTTTCCTCTATCAGTTACATTAAGAGGCTATTTAGTTCTTTTTTTCATTGTTAAAACTTTTAAACTTTCCTTCTTAAAACTACAGCAAACATAGTGGCTGCTAAGTCACGTCAGTTGTGTCTAACTCTGTGCGACCCCATAGACGGCAACCCACCAGGCTCCCCCGTCCCTGGATTTCTCCAGGCAAGAACACTGGAATGGGTTGCCATTTCCTTCTCCAATGCAGGAAAGTGAAAAGTGAAAGTGAAGTCATTCAGTCGTGTCGGACTTTAAGCAACCTCATGGACTGCAGCCTACCAGGCTCCTCCGTCCATGGGATTTTCCAGGCAAGAGTACTGGAGTGGGGCATAGTGGAATACTCATCAAAAGGAAATACACAAATAAGTATATCTGTTATTAACAAATTATTATTTTAGCAATCATATTCAAGCAGACTGCAGGAAGTCACCATTAACATGTCAAGGAATTTCTTTTTACTGAATAATACATTTGTAGAAGAAAGAGAAATAAATTTTATCATTGGGAGTATATTTGAATGAGAGATCAACGTAAATTTTTGAATGAATTATTTCTCTCTCTGGCGAAGCTGAGACTAAATTTTTATATTATTGACTTTTAAGGGCAAAAAGACATTCTTGAGAATTGCTTCTAGGAGAATGGTGACAAAATTTCAGATATGTAGAAATAGAAATATTTGCTTTTATCTTCTTATAGAGACTCCAGTAATGTTCTGTTTCTTCTGCTGTTGCTGCTAAGTCACTTCAGTCGTGCCCAACCCTGTCCAACACCATAGACGGCAGCCCACTATGCTCCTCTGTCCCTGGGATTCTCCAGGCAAGAACACCAGAATGGGTTGACACTGGAGTGGGTTGCCATTTCCTTCTCCGGTTCTATTTCTAGCCCTTTGCAAATGAAAGAAATAAGCAACCAAGTATTTCTCAGTGTCTTTTCTTTTCCAGTAAGTGAAAACAAACAAGCTTAGTCTGATAGAAAATACATCTGTTTTCTAATCAAAGAGAGAAAGTTGAAAGTGCTTGTGAATGGTTATTATGGTTCTGTTATATGCTTACCTGGAAACAGTGGCTGAATTTATTTTTCTGGGCTCCAAAATCACTGCAGATGGTGATTGTAGTCATGAAATTAAAGGAAAGGAAATTAATTGGAAGGAAAGTTATGACCAACCTAGACAGCATATTAAAAAACTGAGACATTGCTTTGCCAACAAAGGTCTGTCTAGAAAAAGCTGTTTCTTCTAATAGTCCTGTATGGATGTGAGAGTTGGAGTATAAAGAGAGCTTAGCACCAAAGAATTGATGCTTTTGAACTGTGGTATTGGAGAAGACGTTTGAGAGTCCCTTGCACTGCAAAGAGATCCAACCAGTCCATCCTAAAGGAGATCAGTCCTGGGTGTTCATTGGTAGGAATGATGTTGAAGCTGAAACTCCAATATTTTGGCCACCTAATGCGAAGAGCTGAATCATTTGAAAAGATCCTGATGCTGGGAAAGATTAAGGGCAGGAGGAGAAGGGGATGACAGAGGATGAAATGGTTGGATGGCATTACCGACTCAATGGATATGGGTTTGTGTGGACTCCGGGAGTTGGTGATGGACAGGGAAGCCTGGTGTACTGTGGTTCATGGGGTCGCAAAGAGTCAGACACGACTGAGCAACTGAACTAATATACTTACCTGAAGGGAAAAACACAGACAATAAGAGAAGCTACTGAGTTACAAATAGATTTCAGATTGAGATGCCATTTAAAATGACATGCCATAAGCATTAGGACAGAAGAATAAATACACAAAGAGGAGGCAATTGATTCTGTATAGGGTACCCTTATGTGTGATTTACTGTGGGCAGTTTTTATTTACCTGTGTTGTCTGGATGCCAGATGTCCTGACTCTGGCTCAGTATGTATTACTCACTCTTTCACTTTTAAAGAATCCCAGTTTAGGCAATAACTTATATTGCCACTCTAATTATATATAGTGATTTAAGAAACAACTTAATAACTTTACACCAGTAGCTATGATTTTTTTAGCCCTAAAATTTGATACTCTGGCTTTAAGTACTCCCAAATATAGAAACTAAAATTGGCCTTTTTTGAATATTGCTCCCAAACCAAGGATACTTTGAAAATAACAAATTGGACAGCATCTTGTGTTATTTAATTTCAAAAGATAGAACGAAAGGTAACTAAATTGTACTTTAGAGATTGTTTCATTGGTCAACTCAAAATAGAAAATAATATGGATTTTTCCTCTTTTGGACACAGATGCTCTTTGCTAAAATGATGTTCATAGACCCATTATTTAACCCTATTCTCTCCTAAAATTTTCTCTAGTCATATTACTACTATAAAAAAAAAAAAAAAAAAGTGTTCCAGGCTTCTAACCAGCAAAAATAGCTTTCACTTTATGGTTCACACTTTCAGGTTTCTATATGCTGACTCCAGTTACAAGCTTTGTAAACAGTACCCAAAAAGAACTTTGAGCTAGTCAAAGTTTCCCATCCTTCCCTGAATGTCTGATTTTACTTTTGCAGTGTACCATGAATGACATCCTCCCCCTAGATTATCAAAACATTTTTAAAAGCCAAATATTTTCTGCTACTTTTTTTTCTTGATCTGGAATTTTAAGTTTTTATTCCAGAAAGTGGTAACTATATAAACTTCAACTTTGGTTATATTCAAGTATGTCTAAACTTTTGCTTCTTTCTAAATTTCAATATCTACAAGCTTGTCTTCTGCTTCAACTCCCAGTAAGTCCAAATCTACATTAATAGCTTGTTTTGCACTCATCTTGCTATATTATTGATAAGTGATCTGGGACTTGGTAAATGGTTTTTATATTTTCTAATTGGATTGATTCATCTGCTGCCCAATTCACCTGAAAATATATAGGCAAACTTAAAAATATTTATGCTAAGGAGAGCTCCATAAATAATTTAGCAACTATGTTTTCAATGTTAGCGTGTTAATTTTTATGGACTTAGTAAGTATAGCTAATGGCTTTTCTTTGGTGGGGGGAGTATCTAGCTTTAATAGAGAAGTTTATAGATATGTGAATGAATCAAAATAGAATTTAAACATTATAAAAGCCATGAAGGACCATCTGCTTACCCTTAATAACCCACATATTTAAGGAGATTTTTTAATATTCACGTGTGTAGGTATTTGCAGGTGTCTGGGTGCAGAAATAAGAGAAAGCTAACACTGATCAAGCAGAAGCAAATATTTGGAAAGAAAGAATGAGAAAAATGTAAATCCATACTATTATTTCCTTTTAGACACCTGTGAGAATCTTCCCATCACAACTATGTGGTTCTCTGTGCTCTCCTTCAAATAGCAAACAGTATTATTTTTGGTTTGAGTCTTTTTTTGTGAGTATGATCATTAGGTTGTCTAGTAGAGGCAAGAGGGTAATAAAATCTAAGATGATGAAAGATGTATATATATATATATATATATATCTTTTTAAGTTTGAACGTAGAAGGTCAGTCTTTTCTCTGGGGAAGATACTTCTAGTGCACATATGTTTACAAATTATCACAAAAGAAAAGTTAAAACAGCCATTCTAGAAATTATCATTATGACAATTCTACTTTCTGTTTTTCAGTCTTTGCCTTGTCAAATCTATACAGATTCTATGCTGTTAGAAGATAAAATTTTGGAAAATGACAAAATAGGAAAGAATATGATATAATGACAGTTGACTGCAATCTTCGTGATACCAGTTGTGGCAATATATAAACAAACTCATATGCTTTGAGATTCAGTGAAACAAAGGAAAATATATTAAGACAAACTAAAATGATTTTATAGCAGAGATGAATACTAGGGAAATCAAAGTTTCTATTAACTTAAAATTGCAAATTTTATTAAATTATCAGTTGAATTTGTCCTCTTGGGTGAAAGACTTATTATTTTTTTTTTAAACCCTGCATCAAAGCCACATCTATACAGGAAAACTATATATGAACCTTTTTCTTTTTAAAAATATGCCAATCTCCTTCCTACCTCAGTGTTTTTGGACATACTTTTATTTATTTGAAACATTATAAACCATTACAAGACTGCCTTCTCTTTATCATTTAGTTCAAAGATACCTCTTCAAAAATAGGCCTTTCCTAATTACTCTAAGTCATAATATCCATTCCCTGACTATCCCAGCTGAAATAATGAATACTACCTATTACTATCTTATTTCTCTGATTCAATACTTTTTTTGTACTTGCTAAAATTTTCAAGACATGTATTTCTTTGCTTATTATCTGTCTAGATCCAATAAAATGTGAATACTATGAGAGTAAATACTTTGTCTTTTTTTTTTTTTTCCCCACATCAGAGAGCAGATGATATTAACAAAGCTGTGTTCAAGAATTAGCTTTGAAAAAGTTTTGGCTAAGATATTCAGTAGACTCGAAAGGTTTATCAGTTGTGCCAGCTCACACACACATAAAAATAAAATAAATGAAAAAATAATGGACTCCATGAAAGAATAATGGACTCCATGGCTTTGAACATTCTGAATCTCTTGCATTGCAGGCATATTTGTTTCCATCTGAACCAGAGAAGCCCTTAAATGAAGTGAACATGTTAATCACTCAGTCGTGTCTGACTCTTTTTGACACCATGGACTGAGGTTCTCCAGGCTCCTCTGTTCATGGAATTCTCCAGGCAAGAATACTGGAGTGGGTAGCTATGCCCTTCTCCAGAGGATCTTCCCAACCCAGGGATCAAAACTGGGTCTCCTACATTACGGGCAGTTTCTTTACCATCTGAGCCACTGGGAAAGCTCCTCTGTCTCTATAGATGGTAAATTATGCTAAAATTCAGAAATGGCTTTTGACTACTGGTCAAGTCCAAGGCACTGCCAGGAAATTATGGCCCAAAGGTGAAGCCAAAGATGTAACCATAAAATTATTTGATTAGATTTCAGAAAGTTCAAAGGTGATGCTTTGAAGTGCTATTCAGTTAGATAAAAGTTCCTCTAAAATATATAGTTATTCTACAATTGATCCAGTCAACTAAACAATAGAGCCTATGCTGGATACTGTCCCTTCTCAACAGATGCACAAGGTAAAGTAGAGCTTATTTTGAAGCAGTTAAAGGGTTCATGTTTCTTTAATAGAGTTGAGACAATAATTCATAAAGTTTTAAAGAAAATCACATATGTACAAATACTGACAATTTGGACTGAAAGAGACAGAGAGAGTTCAAGATGGATCTCCAAATTCTTTAAACAGGGAGTAGGCTTAGTAGACAACTCAGACTCAAACATGTGACAACCTTTATAAAGAAAGAGGGATGACTTAAAGAATAGAAAAATTGTCCAGAGAGTGGAACTAAGAACTGTGGAGTGTCATCTCTGAGGACATATATGATTAAATCCTGATCAGGGAAATTCCTAATCCAAGGAAATATTTCCCAGACTGGGTTTCAGAACTCTCATGAGATAATGACTTCTACTAGCCTCTCATTGTCCCTTATTGAATGGGAGTGCCTATGAAGATTATTCTATGCTATTTTATCATTTGTTATGGGTATGGGAGAGGCAGATAACTCATTTATCTACTTTCACCAGTTTTCAGATTGAGGAAACTATACTCAAGTAGCTGTGTTTAAGGAATGCAGCTTAAAGCACATATGTAGCTACCCCTAATTTAAATCACAAGATTTTGAACTTAAAGCTGATGCTATAATGGGATGAGTTTTTAGGAATTTGTGGTACAATTAGAGAACAATTGTTGTCTAGAGAGCAGACAGAGGTAGCTGGCTCCTAAAATGGCTCCCAGTGATCATTATCCATGCACTTGTATAATCCCCTCCCACCATGTATCAAGTTGATCTGTGTGATCAATAACACATGCCAGAAGTGATGGTATGCTGCTTTTAAGATGAGATTAAAGGGAACTGAAGGGTTAGTATTTGGGGATGCATGGTGTTTTGGATTTGAAAATTATTTCTGATTGGGTTTTTAAAAATAATTTCTTATTCTCTCCATCAGATCAGATCAGTCGTTCAGTCATGTCCGACTCTTTGCACGCCAGGTCTCCCTGTCCATCACCAACTCCTGGAGTTCACTCAGACTCACGTCCATAGAGTCAGTGATGCCATCCAGCCATCTCATTCTCTGTCGTCCCCTTCTCCTCCTGCCCCCAATCCCTCCCAGTATCAGAGTCTTTTCCAATGAGTCAACTCTTCGCATGAGGTGGCCAAAGTACTGGAGTTTCAGCTTTAGCATCATTCTTTCCAAAGAAATCCCAGGGCTGATCTCCTTCAGAATGGACTGGTTGGATCTCCTTGCAGTCCAAGGGACTCTCAAGAGTTCTCCAACACCGCAGTTCAAAAGCATCAATTCTTCAGTGCTCAGCCTTCTTCACAGTCCAACTCTCACATCCATACATGACCACAGGAAAAACCGTAGCCTTGACTAGACAAACCTTTGTTGGCAAAGTAATGCCTCTACTTTTCAATATGCTATCTAGGTTGGTCATAACTTTCCTTCCAAGGAGTAAGCGTCTTTTAATTTCATGGCTGCAGTCACCATCTGTAGTGATTTTGGAGCCCAGAAAAATAAAGTCTGACACTGTTTCCACTGTTTCCCCATCTATTTCCCATGAAGTGGTGGGACCGGATGACATGATCTTCGTTTTCTGAATGTTGAGCTTTAAGCCAACTTTTTCACTCTCCACTTTCACTTTCATCAAGAGGCTTTTGAGTTCCTCTTCACTTTCTGCCATAAGAGTGGTGTCCTCTGCATATCTGAGGTTATTGATATTTCTCCCGGCAATCTTGATTCCAGCTTGTGTTTCTTCCAGTCCAGCATTTCTCATGATGTACTCTGAATACAAGTTAAATAAACAGGGTGACAATATACAGCCTTGATGAACTCCTTTTCCTCTTTGGAACCAGTCTGTTGTTCCATGTCCAGTTCTAACTGTTGCTTCCTGACCTGCATATAAGTTTCTCAAGAGGCAGGTCAGGTGGTCTGGTATTCCCATCTCTTTGAGAATTTTCCATAGTTTATTGTGATCCACACAGTCAAAGGCTTTGGCATAGTCAATAAAGCAGAAATAGATGTTTTTCTGGAACTCTCTTGCTTTTTCCATGATCCAGCAGATGTTGGCAATTTGATCTCTTGTTCCTCTGCCTTTTCTAAAACCAGCTTGAACATCAGGAAGTTCACAGTTCAAATATTGCTGGAGCCTGGCTTGGAGAATTTTGAGCATTACTCTACTAGCGTGTGTGATGAGTGCAATTGTGCGATAGTTTGAGCATTTTTTGGCATTGCCTTTCTTTGGGATTGGAATGAAAACTGACCTTTTCCAGTCCTGTGGTCACTGCTGAGTTTTCCAACTTTGCTGGCATATTGAGTGCAGCACTTTCAGAGCGT
>NW_011494944.1:247759-249678 GCF_000754665.1 Bison bison bison | reverse complement strand
CATGAAATGTTCCTTTGTTATCTCTGATTTTCTTGAAGAGATCCCTAGTCTTTCCCATTCTGTTGTTTTCCTCTATTTCTTTGCATTGATCACTGAAGAAGACTTTCTTATCTCTTCTTGCTGTTCTCTCCATACCACTTTTTAAATATTCTATTAAAAAATACTTTTAACTACTAGAGAAGTTGATTATCTATCTACCTAGTCTATCCACTCGTATCCCCATACACTCAAACACACACACCTTCAGTTGTAAGTGGGCACTTATGATTTCATATGTTAATAATAAAGTGGACAAATATGTAGATTAGATTATTTAAAAGTTAAATAATTCAATTTAGACCATTTAACATCTATTTTCTTTTGAAGACATCCAAAATTCTATATTAATTTCCATATTGATTTATGCTCACACAGTTTTTAGTAATCCTTGGCTTGTATAGATTTTTATGATTTCAAACTACTTAAATATTAAGTTATTTAGTTGTGGTCCCCTTGAGAATTTCCATATAAATGCACTTGACTGTATGAGTATATGATAATGAATTTTTACCACCTTCCAACTGATACAGGTGCATTTAAATTGTTTATATCTGCAAACAGTAGATTTTTCTCAGTGAAGCTTTATATAAAATAAAGATCTATAATTTATTTGACATTTTTCCATTAGATCCTTAACTCTACATTGGATTTAGGAGAGACGACCAGCATAATCTCTTAATGAGAGAAGATCACATTTTGATTCTTAGAATTCCTGGGACGAGATTAGTCTTTGAGGATTAGTCTTTGATAATACCCAAACCATATTATATTAGTTTTCTTTACACTTTCTTTAGGTTTGCACATTCAACTAGTATTTAATGAATTGAATAAAATCTTTCTGTATTTTCACAGAAAAGCAACTTTCTACTTCTTAATTCTTCTGAAACAGTAGAAAAGTTGGCTAACATAACAAAGTAAGAAAATGCAAGATTTGATTTATTATTCAGTATATGACTTATTCTGATACAACACCCTTTGTCATAATTCTTGCCCTTACAATGTTCAGTTCTTGTGATTGTTACATTAGGACTTGTGGCTCTGGAAATTGAGGGACTGGAGGAGAAAATTACTTGGGTAAGACAATGCCAGAAGGATATAAAAAAAATCTTTCTTAAAACCTTTTTTTACACCGTTTCCATTTCCCAAAAATGTTGGCAGGGCTGCCCTTTAATTAATGGGTATGTCTATCAGAGTATCCTTTGAAGGACTTGTTAATTCAATTAAGACTATTTTTTCTCATTTTAAACTAGTTCTTTCTTTGATAATAATGGAGGGAGAGAGAAAGACATGCAACGTGATTTATCATATGCATAGATATTTGGGATGGTCATAAGCCTTTCTCCCCAAATAACATCCTGATTAGAAATACCTGCTCTATAGAACTTTCCTAAATTTTCAAACTTGCTTCTTTCCTCTCTTTGGAATAATAATCTATTTAGGAAAAACATCATCAAATGAAAATCATCACAGTGATCAGTGGAAACCTATTCTTCTTAAGAATTTGTACCCCAATATCCTAAAGAATTTATATTCTTGGGAAGGATAACTCTTCAACCTAAGTGTGTGTGCTAGTCACTCAGATCAGATCAGTCGCTCAGTCGTGTCCAACTCTTTGTGACCCCATGAATCGCAGCATGCCAGGCCTCCCTGTCCATCACAAACTCCCGGAGTTCACTCAGACTCACGTCCATCGAGTCAGTGATGCCATCCAGCCATCTCATTCTCTGTCGTCCCCCTCTCCTCCTGCCCCCAATCCCTCCCAGTATCAGAGTCTTTTCCAATGAGTCAACTCTTCCCATGAGGTGGCCAAAGTACTGGAGTTTCAGCTTTAGCATCATTCCTTCCAAAGAAATCCCAGGGCTGATCTCCTTCAGAATGGA
>NW_011494944.1:247412-247659 GCF_000754665.1 Bison bison bison | reverse complement strand
AAGGGACTCTCAAGAGTTCTCCAACACCGCAGTTCAAAAGCATCAATTCTTCGGCGCTCAGCCTTCTTCACAGTCCAACTCTCACATCCATAAATGACCACAGGAAAAACCATAGCCTTGACTAGATGAACCTTTGTTGGCAAAGTAATGTCTCTGATTTTGAATACACTATCTAAGTTGGTCATAACTTTCCTTCCAAGGAGTAAGCGTCTTTTAATTTCATGGCTGCAGTCACCATCTGTAGTGA
>NW_011494944.1:244553-247312 GCF_000754665.1 Bison bison bison | reverse complement strand
ATCTGTAGTGATTTTGGAGCCCAGAAAAATAAAGTTTGACACTGTTTCCACTGTTTCCCCATCTATTTCCCATGAAGTGATGGGACCGGATGCCATGATCCTCGTTTTCTGAATGTTGAGCTTTAAGCCAACTTTTTCACCCTCCTTTTTCACCTTTATCAAGAGGCTTTTGAGTTCCTCTTCACTTTCTGCCATAAGAGTGGTGTCTTCTGCATATCTGAGGTTATTGATATTTCTCCCGGCAATCTTGATTCCAGCTTGTGTTTCTTCCAGTCCAGCGTTTCTCATGATGTAGTCTGCATATAAGTTAAATAAACAGGGTGACAATATACAGCCTTGACATACTCCTTTTCCTCTTTGGAACCAGTCTGTTGTTCCATGTCCAGTTCTAACTGTTGCTTCCTGACCTGCATACAAATTTCTCAAGAGGCAGATCAGGTGTTCTAGTATTCCCATCTCTTTCAGAATTTTCCACAGTTTATTGTGATCCACACAGTCAAAGACTTTGGCATAGTCAATAAAGCAGAAATAGATGTTTTTCTGGAGCTCTCTTGCTTTTTCCATGATCCAGCGTGTGTTGGCAATTTGATCTCTGGTTCCTCTGCCTTTTCTAAAACCAGCTTGAACATCAGGAAACTCAGTGATGATGAACATCAGAAACTCAGTGACTGCCTCCCATCAGTCACTCAGTGATGTCCAACTCTTTGAAACCCCATGGACTTCAGCCTAACCACAATTAAAATTATTGTAGTCATCCAGATAAGATGTACATTATTATGTACATTATCCAGATAATATGTACATACTCTGTGCATTGTAGAGAAGTTCTCAATGTCTTTTTTGCTCTTAGTGCTTTTGAAGTGTCAACTACAAATTGCACTTACCAAGAGCATTGCCAATGACTGAACAACAAAGGCATTTACCATCTGCCTCTACAGAGATTGAACCTCATGCTGCTATAGCTATTGACCTTCAACAACCCCTGAGGGAGTTCAGCGTGTAGTGAGGTACTTTGTGCTCCAGGGAATCTGATGGGACAGGTCTTTAGATAGTTGGATGTTTTTAGGAACAGATTTTGTTATCTCAATCCTTACATTTCCTAATATCTAGAGAAGCACTAAATCCCTTCATGGTGATATCAGATCCTCATGACTAACAAAAACCTTTTGTAAAATGAATGTTTTATGGCACTGAACTCCTCCTTCACCAAAACCTTATATTTTGACTTTCCCCCCACTGCCACTTTAGAGCAGTCTCTCAGAGCTATCTGAGATGCTGCCTCCCAGGCTGCAGTCCTCATTTTACCTCAAATAAAACTTAACTCATAACTCTCAAGTTGTACATCTTTTTTTAGTTGACAATTATGGTGACCACAAAGGGACCCAGAGTAGACTTCCTTCCTTCGACTGGACTCCATGAGGAACTGGAGCTTTGGTACCAGCAGTAGCCCCTTGCACCCATCTTCCTTCTCGGGGAGTGTGGACAAATTTGGGTAAGTCTCTCCTGGTTTTCAAATCTCCCATATTGGTTGAGATTCTGAGTTTTATTTGGTGGTGGAGCAGGTTACCTGCCCCCTCCCAGTAGAAAGGATACTGGTGTGTGTGTGTGTGTGTGGGGGGCGGTCAGGTTAAATATTCGGGGCATACCCACTCATGATCTAGACAATGAGTAGGACTCCGTTGAAAGATACAGAGAAATTCCCACCCAGTCAAAAGATACAGGGTGAGGGGCTGGCTGAAAGATGCCAGAAGAATTGCCCACCCAGTGGAAAGGTACTGGGTAGGAGGGCTCAATTGGGAAAAAAATCAAGGAAAACCCTGGGCTCAGCTGAAAAATGCTGAGGTTGCTCCGTTGTAGGGGACTGAGTGGTCTTGGCCGAGTAGTTAAGTAAGAGGCTGATCTGACAGTTTTCCTCAATTTGATCACCATTATAGAATTTGTCAGGATAAAAGTGAGGAAAATCAATGAGAGCTTTGCTCTGGAGAAAAGGGAGAAGACACCTCTTGGCTGGTTTTGATTTTCTCTGGTGACTGAGAAATTTATGGGAGTGGTGGAGGCCTAGTTCCTTATACTGTGCAATGGTCCCATAGGGAAACCCACTCATTAATTAAAATACTTGCATATTTGGGGGTCACACATAAGAACTGGCCATTCAGTGACCTGAGCAGCCACGGTGGTCTTAGATTGCCAGAGGCAGAACCCAAGACACGTAAGAGGAGCTGAAATGGATCTGGGGTGACTCCTGGAAGACTTAAGCTCACAAGCAGCGCATGGGCCCACTACACAAGTTCATTAGTGATTTTTATCCCTGACGAATTCAGCTTAAAAATGGGAAACAGAATCTCTCAAAAACAGAAACAAAGGGGTGTCAGAAAGCCAGCCTCTGACTAACACTCTAGCCAGATTCATGTACAGTAAGTATGAAGATCATACTTGCAGATCAGATCAGATCAGATCAGTCCCTCAGTTGTGTCCGACTCTTTGCAACCCCATGAATCGCAGCACGCCAGGCCTCCCTGTCCATCACCAACTCCCAGAGTTCACTCAGACTCACATCCATCGAGTCAGTGATGCCATCTAGCCATCTCATCCTCTGTCATCCCCTTCTCTGATTGCCCCCAATCCCTCCCAGTATCAGTCTTTTCCAATGAGTCAACTCTTCACATGAGGTGGCCAAAGTAGTGGAGTTTCAGCTTTAGCATCATTCCTTCCAAAGAAATACCAGGGCTGATCTCCTTCAGAATGGACTGGTTGGATCT
>NW_011494944.1:241904-244333 GCF_000754665.1 Bison bison bison | reverse complement strand
CTGTTGTCCCCTTCTCCTCTTGCCCCCAATCCCTCCCAGCATCAGAGTTTTTTCCAATGAGTCAACTCTTCGCATGAGGTGGGCAAAGTATGGGAGTTTCAGCTTTAGCATCATTCCTTCCAAAGAAATCCCTGGGCTGATCTCCTTCAAATGGACTGGTTGAATCTCCTTGCAGTTCAAGGGACTCTCAAGAGTATTCTCCAACACCACAGTTCAAAAGCATCAAAAATGAAACATAGTACATAGACCAAAAAAGGCTAATGGGATAAACACTGAAATGACAACAGTTCAGTTCAGTTGCTCAGTAGTGTCCAACTCCTTGCAACCCCAAGGACTGCAGCACGCCAGGCTTCCCTGACTATCGCCAACTCCCAGAGCTTACTCAAACTCATGTCCATCAATTCGGTGGTGCCATCCAACCATCTCATCCTCTCTTGCCCCCTTCTCCTCCTGCCTTCAGTCTTTCCCAGCATCAGGGTCTTTTCAAAGGAGTCAGTTCGTCATATCAGGTGGCCAAAGTATTGGAGTTTCAGCTTCAGCATCAGACCTTTCAGTGAATACCAGGGCTGATCTCCTTCAGAATGGACTGGTTGGATCTCCTTGCAGTCCAAGGAACTCTCAAGAGTCTTCTCCAACACCACAGTTCAAAAGCATTAATTCTTCAGCACTCAGCCTTCTTCACAGTCCAACTCTCACATCCATACATGACCACAGGAAAAACCATAGCCTTGACTAGACGAACCTTTGTTGGCAAAGTAATGTCTCTGCTTTTGAATATGCTATCTAGGTTGGTCATAACTTTCCTTCCAAGGAGTAATAAAGTTCTAATATAAAAGTCATTTATTGGTTGCTTAAGGGAAGTAGGAAGTGTGTTTTCAGTGAAGAAGGTGTGAGGAATGGAATTACATTTTGTGAAGGGAAAAGGAAGTAAGCCTGAATTACAGGTGGCTTTTTAGGATGGAAAACACAGTAATGGGTACAGAAAGTGACAAGATTTGTGAAAAGTGAACCATGAGGAAAGAGTTTTGTATTTGATTAGGACTAAGGTGGTGCAGAGGTTAAAGTGTCTACCTGCAATGTGGGACACCTGGGTTCAATCCCTGGGTCGGGAAGATCACCTGGAGAAGGAAATGGCAACCCACTCCAGTATTCTTGTCTGGAGAATCCCATGGACAGAGGAGCTTGGTGGGCTACAGCCCATGGGTCTCAAAGAGTTGGACACGACTGAGCGACTTCACTTTCACTTTCTTTCAAGTTTAAAATAGAGTTAATAAAGTTTACCTTTTAAGTAAAGTAAGCTGGTGCAAAAACTTGAATTTAGATTTTCTCTCTAAGAGAACACCTGTTCTTCAAATATTGAATGCCTTTGATAATAGATTTAAGTTTCTCTTAAATGAGCTGTTCTGAAATCATTTATTGCTACTTTGGCTAACTGAATAGCTATGGTTTCACAATGACCTATGATCCTATCTGACTGAGTATTCTAAACATTTTTGATTTTGTTGACAAAGCTTTCTAAATCATTCTAATGAAGAAGATTTCTAGCTAACTTTGAGATGCTTCAGAGAGCCCCTGAAAGATCCCAAAGAGAGATATTACACTAATTACATTCATTTTGTTTACAGAATTACATGGGGAATATTCTCAAGTGAGAATATAACTTATATAAGTCTCGGGTTATATTGTATGGTAAATGTTACTAATATAGATATCCTAGAAACTGTATGGAGTTCCTAAAATTGATATGTTTGGGTAAGATGTTTTCCTGGAACTCTCTTGCTTTTTTGATGATCTAATGGCTGTTGACAATTTGATCTCTGGTTCCTCTGCCTTTTCTAAATCCAGCTTGAACATCGGGAAGTTCAGAGATCATGTACTATTGAAGCCTGACTTTAAGAATTTTGAGCATTACTTTACTAGTGTGTGAGATGAGTGCATTTATGCAGTAGTTTGAGCATTCTTTGGCATTGCCTTTTTTTGGGATTGGAATGAAAACTGACCTCTTCCAGTCCTATGGCCACTGCTAAGTTTTCCAAATTTGCTGGCATATTGAGTGCAGCACTTTCAAAGTGTCATCTTTCAGGATTTGAAATAGCTCCACTGGAATTCCATCACCTCCACTAGCTTTGTTCATAGCAATGCATCCTAAGGCCCACTTGACTTCCCATTCCAGGATGTCTGGCTCTAGGTGAGTGATCACACCATTGTGATTATCTTGGTCGTGAAGATTTTTTTGTACAGTTCTTCTGTTCATTCTTGCGACCTCTTCTTAATATCTTCTGCTTTTGTTAGGTCCATACCATTTCTGTCCTTTATTGAGCCCATGTTTGCATGAAATATTCCCTTCAGATCAGATCAGATCAGTCGCTCAGTCGTGTCTGACTCTTTGTGACCCCATGAATCACAGCACACCAGGCCTCCCTGTCCAT
>NW_011494944.1:235801-241804 GCF_000754665.1 Bison bison bison | reverse complement strand
TTCTTCCAAGGAGCAAGTGTCTTTTAATTTCATGGTTGCAGTCACCATCTGCAGTGATTTTGGAGCCCAAGAAAATAGTCTCTCACTGTTTCTATTGTTTCCCCATCTATTTGCGAGGAAGTGATGGGACCAGATGCCATGATCTTAGTTTTCTGAATGTTGAGTTTTAAGCCAACTTTTTCACTCTCCTCTTTCACTTTCATCAAGAGGCTCTTTAGTTCTTTGCTTTCTGTCAAAAGGGTGGTGTCATCTGCATATCTGAGGTTTTTGATATTTCTCCAGGCAATCTTGATTCCAGCTTGTGCTTCATCCAGCCCGGCATTTTGCATGATGTACTCTTCATATGTTAAGTAAGCAGGATGACAATATACAGCCTTTTGATGTACTCCTTTCCCAATTTGGAACCAGTCTTGTTCCATGTTCAGTTCTAACTGTTGCTTCTTGATCTGCATATGGATTTCTCAGGAGACAGGTAAGGTGGCCTGGTATTCCCATCTCTTTAGTATCTCTAATTTTCTTGAAGAGATCTCTAGTCTTTCCCATTCTATTATTTGCCTCTGTTTCTTTGCACTGATCATTGAGGAAGGCTTTCTTATCTCTCCTTGCTATTCCTTGGAACTCTGCATTCATATGTTTATATCTTTCCTTTTCTCCTTTGCTTTTTGCTTCTATTCTTTTCACAGCTATTAATAAGGCCTCCTCAGACAGCCATGTTGCTTTTTTGCATTTCTTTTTCTTGGTGATGGTCTTGATCCCTATCTCCTGTACAATGTCACAACTTTTGTCCATATTTCTTCAGGCACTCTGTCTATCAGATCTAATCCTTTGAATCTATTTTTTACTTCCACTGTATAATCATAAGGGATTTGATTTAGGTCATACCAGAATGGTCTAGTGGTTTTCCATACTTTCTTCAATTTAAGTCTGAATTTGGCAATAAGGAGTTCATGATCTGAGCCACAGTAAGCTCCCTGTCCTGTTTTTGCTGACTGTACAGAGCTTCTCCATTTTTGGCTACAAAGAATATAATCAATGAGAAATTGGTATTGACCATCTGGTGATGTCCATGTATAGAGTCTTCTCTTGTGTTGTTGGAAGAGGGTGTTTGCTATGACCAGTGGGTTCCCTTAGCAAAACTGTATGAGCATTTGCCCTGCTTCATTCTGTAGTCCAAGGCCCAATTTGCCTGTTACTCCTGGTGTTTCTTGACTTCCTACTTTTGCATTCCAGTCTCCTATAATGAAAAGGACATCTTTTTGGGTGTTAGTTCTAGAAGGTCTTGTAGGTCTCCATAGAACCGTTCAACTTCAGCTTCTTCTGCGTTACTGGTCAGGACATAGACTTGGATTACTGTGATATTGAATGGTTTGCCTTGGAAACTAACAGAGACCATTCTGTCGTTTTTGAGATTCCACGAAAGTACTGCACAGACTCTTTTGTTGACTATGATGGCTACTCCATTTCTTCTAAGGGATTCTTGCCTACAGTAATAGATATAAGGGTTATCTGAGTTAAATTCATCCATTCCAGTCCATTTTAATTCTGATTCCTAAAATGTCGATCTCCATCCACTCTTGCCATCTTCTGTTTGACCACTTCCAATTTGCCATGATTGATGGACCTAACATTCCAGGTTCCTACGCAGTATTGCTCTTTATAGCATCAGACTTTACTTCCATCACCAGTCATATCCATAACTGGGTTTTATTTTTGCTTTGGCTCCATCTCTTCAGTCTTTCTGGAGTTATATCTCCACTGATCTCCAGTAGCATATTGGGCACCTACTGACCTGGGGAGTTCATCTTTCTGTGTCCTATCTTTTTGCTTTTTCATACTGTTCACGGGGTTCTCAAGGCAAGAATGCTGAAGTGGTTTGCCATTCCCTTCTCCAGTGGACCACATTTTGTTAGAACTCTCCACCACAATCCATCCGTCTTGGGTGGCCCTACACAACACGTCTCATATTTTCACTGAGTTAAACAAGGCTGTGGTCCATGAGATCAGATTGGTTAGTTTTCTGTTATTCTAGTTTTCATTCTTTCTGCCCTCTGGTGGAGAAGGATAAGAGGCTTATGGAAGCTTCTTGATGGACATCTGGTCCCATCACTTCATGCCAAATAGATGGAGAAACAGTGGAAACAGTGACATACTTTATTTTGGGGGGCACAAAAATAACAGCAGATGCTGACTGCAGCCATGAAATTAAAAGATGCTTACTCCTTGGAAGAAAAGTTACGATCAATCTAGACAGCATATTAAAAAGCAGAAACATTATTTGGCCAACAAAGGTCTGTCTAGTCAAACTATTGTTTTTTCAGTAGTCATGTATGTATGTGAGAGTTGGACTATAAGCTGAGCACTGAAGAATTGATACTTTTGAACTGTGGTGCTGGAGAAGACTCTTGAGAGTCCCTTTGACTGCAAAGAGATCCAACTAGTCCATCCTAAAGGAAATCAGTCCTGAATATTCATTGGAAGGACTGATGCTGAAGCTGAAACTCCAATACTTTGGCCACCTGATGCAAAGAACTGACTCACTTGAAAAGACTCTGATGCTGGGAAACATTAAAGGCAGAAGGAGAAGGGGATGACAGAGGATGAGATTGTTGGATGGCATCACTGACTCAGTGGACATGAGTTTGAGTAAACTCTGAGAGTTGGTGATATACAGGGAGGCCTGATGTGCTGCGGTTCATGGAGTCACAAAGAGTTTGACATGACTGAGTGTGTGAACTGAAATGAAATGAGAAGGGAGGAATTTTTTTTTTAGATATGTTAGCAAAATCTGTGATAAGCCTTTGGCATGACTTTCCTAGCCCTGAAAGTTTTTATTTTAAAAGTTCAGTCTGAAGTCAAGTCTGAAGACTCGATAAAAGTCTCAGCAAAGCTAAAATGTCTATGATCAATTATGGTTATATAAATCATTAGGCCAAGTTTATTGAGAACAGACCTATATTACAAGCAGATCTTAATTTGATTATATTTGGTAAAAATGACAGTGATTTTAAGGAGAAAGAGATGTTTCAATGAATGTTAAATCCCTGTTTGTTAATGGAGGTCAGTATCTACTAACACTCATTTCCTGAATAGTTCTTTGCTGTTAGGATTGCTGCTGCTGCTGCTAAGTTGCTTCCATCGTGTCTGACTCTGTGTGAGCCCATAGATGGCAGCCCACCAGGCTCCCCCATCCCTGGTATTCTCCAGGCAAGAATACTGGAGTGGGTTGACATTTCCTTCTCTAATGCATGAAAGTGAAAAGTGAAAGTGAAGTCCCTCAGTCACGTCTGACTCTTAGCGACCCCATGGACTTCAGCCTACCAGGCTCCTCCATCCATGGGATTTTCCAGTCAAGAGTACTGGAGCAGGTTGCCAGTACTCAGTACATGGAGAACAGCGGGTTCTCTGTGCTGTTAGGGTATATTATGGTAAAATTTAATTTAATCATTAAAGGACACTGTAGGGTTGTTTCTGAAACTTATCTCAGTAATCTATCTTTGGTTGAAGATCAGATGCCTCACACACAACCAAGACTGGAAGAAGATATAATTTAATGAACTGTCTCCAAGCTGGGTGGAAGGACCTTTCTATCAGGTACTCTTAACTAGCTCATGCCTAGTGAAATTGAAGGTAAATTGACTCTTGGATTAACTCACACTTCCAAAGGCCCCTAAGCTGGACTGGTCTACAGAGAGGCCTACTGACCTAAAACTCATCTTAAAACAATGCTCAAACACAGGAAACTACACCAGGATGAGAAGAAGATGACAAATATATGGCAAAACCAATACAATATTGTAAATTTAAAAAATAAATAAAATTAAACAAAAAAAAAAAAAGAAGAAGAAGAAGAAGAAGTAGACATCTTGCCGAAGATGCTGATTTGATTTGTATGATCATTTATGTTCTTGATTCCATAGACCTATGCCTATCAATCGGAGAAGGCAATGACACCCCACTCCAGTACTCTTGCCTGGACAATCCCATGGGCTGAGGAGCCGGGTAGGCTGCAGTCCATGGGGTCGCTAGGAGTCGGACACGACTGAGCGACTTCACTTTCACGGGCTGGAGAAGGAAATGGCAACCCACTCCAGTGTTCTTGCCTGGAGAATCCCAGGGACTGGGGAGCATGGTGGGCTGCCGTCTATGGTGTCGCACAGAGTTGGACACGACTGAAGTGACTTAGCATAGCATAGCATGCCTATCAATCAAACGTTTTCTATCATAGACACAATTCTATGCTAGTTTAAAACTCAATCCAATTGTTTAGTTGTGGCCGATTACCTGTGTCTAGTACTTTGGGTAACCTTGGTGGATTTCTGTTCTCTAGGGCTCTGATTGGATACCCCCTAGGAAATTTATTTTAGAAGAGTGTTCACTCCTGTTCTATCTTCATGATATTACTAGGTGGGATCCTCTCACCTGGCCAATTAATAATACCTGCTCTGATGCTGGCCATAGATTTAAGTTTTATCTTAGGGTCATTCAAACTCACTCGGAGTGATGAGCTAAGTCTCAATTAAAAAAAAAAATTAAAAGGAAAAATCCCACACTTATGAGGTGGATCTACATGATTAACACCAGGCTATGGGCATTTAAATTTAAAAGCTCCTTTATGTTGGGAAGGGTTCAGTTCAGTTCAGTTGCTCAGTCATGTCCGACTCTTAACGACCCCATGGATTGCAGCCCACCAGCTCCTCTGTCCATGTGATGTTCCAGGCAAGAGTACTGGAGTGGGGTGCCATTGCCTTCTCCAAATTCTGTGCTAAGGATTATATAACAACAATGTATCCTGCATAAGGACAGTTTCTCCTTCTTGAAAATCTTCTGACTAATTCTAATATCATTGAATGTATGTTATGGGAGTGGGTCAGGTAACCAGGATGGTAGATTCACTCACCTGGAGCCAGACATGCTGGAATGTGAAGTCAAGTGGGCCTTAGAAAGCATCACGATGAACAAAGCTAGTGGAGGTGATGGAATTCCAGTGGAGCTATTTCAAATCTTAAAACATGATGCTGTTAAAGTGCTGCACTCAATATGCCAGTAAATTTGGAAAACTCAGCAGTGGCTGCAAGACTGCAAAAGATCAGTTTTCATTCCAATCCCAAAGAAAGTCAATGCCAAAGAATGCTCAAACTACTGCACAAATGCGCTCATCTCACATGCTAGTAAAATAATGCTCAAAATTCTCCAAGCCAGGCTTCAACAGTGCATGAACCATGAACTTCCAGATGTTCAAGCTGGTTTTAGAAAAGGCAGAGGAGATCAAATTGCTAACATCCATTGGATCATCACAAAATAAAGAGGATTCCAGAAAAACATCTATTTCTGCTTTATCGAATATGCAAAGCCTTTAACTGTGTGGATCACAAGAAACTGTGGAAAATTCTTTAAGTGATGGGAATGCCAGACCACCTGACCTGCCTCTTGAGAAATCTGTAAGCAGGTCAGGAAGCAACAGTTAAAAGTGGACATGGAACAACAGACCGGTTCCAAATAGGGAAAGAGGATATCACGTTTGTATATTATCACTCTGCTTCTTTAACTTACATGAAGAGTACATCAAAAGAAACGCTGGACTGGAGGAAGCACAAGCTGGATCAAGATTGCCGGGAAAAATATCAATAATCTCAGATATGTAGATAACGCCACCCTTTTGGCAGAAGGTGAAGAAGAACTACAGGGCCTCTTGACGAAAGTGAAAGAGGAGAGTGAAAAATTTGGCTTAAAGCTCCACATTGAGAACACCAAGATCATGGCATCTGGTCCTATCACTTCATGGCAAATTAATGGGGAAACAGAGGAAACAGTGACGGACTTTATTTTGAGAGGTTCCAAAGTCACTGTAGATGGTGACTGCAGCCATGAAATTAAAAGACACTTGCTCCTTGGAAGAAAAGTTATGACCAACCTAGATAGCATATTCAAAGCAGAGGGCTTACATTGCCAACAAAGTTTCATATAGTCAAAGCTATGGTTTTTCCAGTAGTCCTATATGGATGT
>NW_011494944.1:206537-235701 GCF_000754665.1 Bison bison bison | reverse complement strand
GGATGTGAGAGTTGGACTATAAAGAAAGCTGAGCACCAAAGAACTGATGTTTTTGAACTGTGGTGTTGGAGAAGACTCTTGAGAGTCCTTGAACTGCAAGGAGATCCAACCATTCCATCATAAAGGAAATCAGTCCTGAGTATTAATTGGAAGGACTGATCCTGAAGCTGAAATTCCAATACTTTGGCCACCGGATACAATGAACTGACTCATTGGAAAAGACCCTGATGCAGAGAAAGATTGAAAGTGGAAGAAGAAGGGGACGACAGAAGATGAAATGGTTAGATGACATCACCAACTCAATAGACCCTAGTTTGAGTAAACTCTGGGAGTTGGTGATGGACAGGGAGGCCTGGCGTGCTGCAGTCCATGGGGTAGCAAAGAGTTGGATTCCACTGAATGACTGAACTGAACTCTACTGAATCCTGACATTTTAGAATTTATATTACTGGAATTAGTCTCTTAATTGATCAGGTTTAATCCTGTTATCTTAAAATATAAATTGCAGGAGTGGATCTGATAAAATTTTTACAATGTTGAGACATTCTTTTGATTTATTGTAATAACTAATTTAAAAAGTATATAGCTCCCTTGCTAAAGACTAGTGAGGGGGGCACTCTCCATTCCCCTTCGGATGTCTATGTCAGAAGCTTTCTCTGTCCCTTTTTCACTTTAACAAAACTCTGCTACACAAAATCTCTTGAGTTATCAAAGCTTGTTCCTGGTCCCTAAACTAAATCTTCTTCAGAGATCACGAATCTGACATGGTTCACTATTAGCTATTATTTAGTTCAGTTCAGTTCAGTCATGCAGCCACGTCCAACTCTTTGCAACCGCATGAACTGCAGCACGCCAGGCCTCCCTGTCCATCACCAACTCCTGGAGTCCACCCAAACCCATGTCCATTGAGTCAGTAATGCCATCCAACCATCTCATCCTCTGTCGTCCCCTTCTCCTCCTGCCCCCAATCTTTCCCAGCATCAGGGTCTTTTCAAATGAGTCAGTTCTATGCATCAGGTGGCCAAAGTATTGGAATTTCAGCTTCAGCATCAGTCCTTCCAATGAACACCCAGGACTGATCTCCTGTAGGATGGACTCATTGTATCTCCTTGCAGTCCAAGGGACTCTAAAGAGTCTTCTCCAATACCACAGTTCAAAAGCATGAATTAATCACCACTCAGCATTCTTTATAGTCCAACTGTCACATCCATACACGACCACTGGAAAACCATAGCCTTGACTAGATGGACCTTTGTTGGCAAAGTAATATCTCTGCTTTTGAATACGCTGTAGAGGTTGGTCACAGCTTTCCTTCAAAAGAGTTAAAGTGTCAAAGCATCACTACGAACAAAGCTAGTGGAGGTGATGGAATTCCAGTTAAGCTATTTCAAATCGTGAAAGATGATGCTGTGAAAGTGCTGCACTCTATATGCCAGCAAATTTAGAAAACTCAGCAGTGGCCACAGGACTGGAAAAGGTCAGTTTTTATTCCAATCCCAAAGAAAGGCAATGCCAAAGAATGCTTAAACTACTGCACAATTGCACTCATCTCACACGTGAGTAAAATCATGCTCAAAATTCTCCAAGCCAGGCTTTAGCAATACGTGAACTTCCAGATGTTCAAGCTGGTTTTAGAAAAGGCAGAGGAACCAGAGACCAAATTTCCAACATCTGATGGATCATTGAAAAAGCAAGAGAGTTCCAGAAAAACATCTATTTCTGCTTTATTGACTATGCCTAAGCCTTTGACTGTGTGGATCACAATAAACTGTGGAAAATTCTGAAAGAGATGGGAATACCAGATCACTTGACCTGCCTCTTGAGAAATTTGTACGCAGGTCAGGAAGCAATAGTTAGAACTGGACACGGAAAACAGACTGGTTCCAAACAACAGACTGGTTCCAAATAGGCAAAGGAGTACGTCCAGGCTGTATATTGTCACCCTGGTTATTTAACTTATATGCAGAGTACATCATGAGAAATGCTGGGCTGGAAGAAGCACAAGCTGGAATCAAGATTGCCGGGAGAAATATCAATAACCTCAGATATGCAGATGACACCACCTTTATGGCAGAAAGTGAAGAGGAACGAAAACTCCTCTTGATGAAGGTGGAAGAGGTGATTGAAAAGGTGGGCTTAAAACTCAACATTCAGAAAACGAAGATCATGGCATCTGGTCCCACCACTTCATGTGAAATAGATGGGGAAACAGTGGAAACAGTGTCAGACTTTATTCTTTTGGGCTCCAAAATCACGGCAGATGGTGACTGCAGCCATGAAATTAAAAGACAAGAAAAGTTATGACCAACCTAGATAGCATATTCAAAAGCAGAGACATTACTTTGCCAACAAAGGTCCATCTAGTCAAGGCTATGGTTTTTCTAGTGGTCATGTATGGATGTGAGAGTTGGACTGTGAAGAAAGCTGAGCGCCAAAGAATTGATGCTTTTGAACTGTGGTGTTGGAGAAGACTCTTGAGAGTCCCTTGGACTGCAAGGAGTTCCAACCAGTCCATTCTGAAGGAGATCAGCCCTGGGATTTCTTTGGAAGGAAGGATGCTAAAGCTGAAACTCCAGTACTTTGGCCACCTCATGCGAAGAAATGACTTATTGGAAAAGTCTCTGACGTTGGGAGGAATTAGGGACAGGAGAACAAGGGGACGACAGAGGATGAGATGGCTGGATGGCATGACTGACTCGATGGACGTGAGTCTGAGTGAACTCCGGGAGTTGGTGATGGACAGGGAAGCCTGGCGTGCTGTGATTCATGGGATCAAAGAGTCGGACACGACTGAGTGACTGAACTGAACTGAACTAAATGTCATGACTGCAATCACCATCTACAGTGATTTTGGAGCCCAGAAAAATAAAGTCAGCCACTGTTTCCACTCTTTCCCCATCTATTTGTCATGAAGTGATGGGCCCGGATGCCAAGATCTTAGTTTTCTGAATATTGAGCTTTAAGCCAACTTTTTCACTCTCCACTTTCACTTTCATCAAGAGACTTTTTAGTTCCTCTTAACTTTTTGCCATAAGGGAGGTGTCATCTGCATATCTGAGGTTATTGATATTTCTCCCAGCAATCTTGATTCCAGCTTGTGCTTCATCCAGCCCAGCGTTTCTCATGATGTACTCTGCATATGAGTTAAATAAGCAAGGTGATAATATACAACCTTGATATACTCCTTTTCCTATTTGGAACCAGTCTGTTGTTCCATGTCCAGTTCTAACTTATGCCCCCTGATCTGCATACAGATTTCTCAAGAGGCAGGTCAGGTGGTCTGGTATTCCCATCTCTTTCAGAATTTTCCACAGTTTATTGTGATCCACACAGTCAAGGCTTTGGCATAGTTAATAAAGCAGAAATAGATGTTTTTCTGGAACTGTCTTGCTTTTTCGATGATCCAATGGATGTTGGCAATTTGATCTCTGATTCCTCTGCCTTTTCTAAAACCAGCTTGAGCATCTGAAAGTTCATGGTTCATGTATTGCTGAAGCCTGGCTTGGAGAATTTTGAGCATTACTTTACTAGCATGTGAGATGAGTGCAATTGTGTGGTAGTTTGAGCATTCTTTGGCATTACCTTTCTTTAGGATTTTTTTTTTTTTTTTGCGGGGGGTATCTGTTGGGATTGGATCCTAATAATTGCTATTATTATGTGCAGTATTTTACAAGGAAATAGTAAAATCCATCTCTGTTGTCCTTAACTAAAAGGAATATAGTTGAGCTCTTTCTTTAATTTTAACCTTGTTATATCAGATACTACATGAACTCAACTGGAACTCTTACTGCCTTGCGAACTTGAATAAAACATATATAAATACAGTCTGTGGCTGCATCAGGGTATTAAAAGGAGAGATTAAAAGAAGAGGCAGGGAGATTCAAAATGTGGTGATATCAGACACAATGGAAAGGAGGAAGGAATAAAATCATTAATAAAGTTAAAAGAACAGACAACTAAGGCTCATGTAGAGGCCTGCTAAAACTATGGTACCTTGGGAGCTGATTTTTAAGAAATACAATTTAGAAGAAGTGACTTACAGTACAAAATAAAAATTTTATTTCCTTTCCTCCCTCAAACTTGTCAAAACCTATGCACCAATTTTCCTTTGAACATGAATTACTGCCACAGCATTTAGTTGAACCATGTGTTTCTGAAAGCAGTAGTACAATGCTACAGTACAACTTAAACATTATTAAACGCACATTTCCTTATATTCAGATAACCTGTAAGGAGTCTATATAAACACATTCAGAGTACCTGTTTAAGATGTGCTGTAGGTCTTCATTGAACCATTCAACTTCAGCTTCTTCAGCATCAGTGGTTGGGGCATAAACTTGGATTACTGTGATACTGAATGGTTTGCCTTGGAAACAAACTGAGATCATTCTGTCATTTTTGAGGCTGTCCCCATGTACTGCATTTTGGGCTCTTTGTTAAGTATAATGGGTACTTCATTTCTTCTAAGGGATTCCTGCCCACAGTAGTAGATATAATGATCATCTGAATTAAATTCACCCATTACAGTCCATTTTAGTTCACTGATTCTTAAAAAGTCCATGTTCACTCTTGCTATTTCCTGTTTGATCACATTCAATTTACTTTGATTCATGGACCTAACATTCCAGGTTCCTATGTAGTATTGTTCTTTATAGCATGGGACTTTGTTTAGCACCAGACACATCCATACTGGGCATCGTTTTCACTTTGGCTCAACCTCTTCATTCTCTCTGGAGCTATTTCTTCAGTCCTCCCCAGAAGCATATTGGACACATTCTGACTTGGGGGGCTCATCTTCCATTATGATATCTTTTAGTCCGTCCACACTGTTCATGGGATTCTCAAAGTAAGAATACCTAAGTGGTTTTATTTTATTGCATAATAAGTATAATTTTCACCTTTATTCCACAATCTAAAGCACTAATATTATATCCCATTATGTTCCAGGTTCTCACACATTTAGAATATTCATGTTTTCTATGCCTATCTGTATTCAGTTACCACCTCTGTCCCTTAGACTTTTTATATTAGGTCTGAAAACTAAATGTTTAAAATTTGTTCTCAAGTTTTAAATGTTTATTTTTACCTGGAAGGAAATGATGAATAATCTGATTGCCAGCAAATGACTTAGGTTTGGGGGACAATAATGATCCTATTGATGATAGCTAATATTATTTGGCACAGCCAAGTTTCAAGCTGTGTTATAAACTATATGCCAGCATGACAACCCTAAAAAAAGTGCACCATGTTTTTTTCACCATTTAATTCCAGTTTTACAAGGGACAAAAGTGATGCAAAGGAAGCCAAGAATCTTGACTCTGGCTTTTAACCTCAATCAATTTGTTTCTAGAAGTTGACTTGCAAACATTGTACCATCTATATATTAAACTTACCTTAAAAACTAAGAGGCAAATTGAAGAAACAAAGCAATAACAACAAGCTATAAAAAGAATAGTGTTTTCATTTTCTAATTTGATATATTCTATGAATATTCAAAAATATCACTGAATGAAAGAAGAAAAAAATTAGATCTATTGCCCACAAGTCAACTCAGTTACTTATTAGTAAAATATATCTTTGATTTGTTCCAAACATATTTTTAAACTGTCTGACACATGGAGAAAACTCACAGTATATGTTCCCAAGTTACTTTGAGTTATGAATAGAAAATGAAATTATAAATAGGAATATGTTATTATAGCCTTAAATCTCCCAGCTGTTATTATTAAAAATACTAAATTCCAGAAGTTCAAAGGGAATATATATTAAGGAAAAAAAAAAAAAAAAGATATGACAGTTGCCTTTCTTATGTACTGTGCAGTGTAAGTTGTTTCAGTCATGTTCAATTCTTTGTGACCTTATGGCCCATAGCTCTGTCGACAGGCACCCCTACCAACGGGATTCTTCAGGCAAGAATACTGGAGCAGGTGGCCCTGCCCTTCTCCGTGCCTTTCTTGTACACCCAAACAATTTATATATTATTACTTTTAGAAAAGGATCAATAGTTAATTAGTCATACTGTTTTAAATTCCACAATATAATTTTATTTGTTATAGAGAAAAGCTTTATACTTTAAAAAGATCCACCACAAAGAATTCAAAGCAATCACTTAATGGAACAATATAGGATCTGAAGTTAGTTCATATTAAAGTAATGACAAAGCAATCTTGTCATTACTTTAATATGAACTAACTTCAGATCCTATATTGTTCCATTAAGTTAGCTGAGGTCAGAGTTTCAGTAGAAGGGAAATATTTGTAGAGTGAATTAGAGGTATATTTCAGAAAGTTTTTTTCCAAAGGTACAGGCTGTGACTAGGACTAGGTTTGGGAGATCGTTGCAGGGCATGTGTGGAGGACAGGGTCTTGGATAGAATCCCAAAGAACATAAAGGCAGCAGATGAGTGCTAGCATTTGGAAAGTGAGGAAATATCAACTTAGCACTATATAAATTCAGTAAAACAAAAACAAGCATTCAGCTGTTTTCCAACATGATACTCTGTTCATTGGAGTGGGGAGGGGAAAAGTAGTTAAGAAATATGTACAAATGCCCAATATATTCATGATATAGTACAAAATGCAATGAGAAGTACAAAGACAAGCATTTTTAGAGACTACAGTCAGTTTAGGGATTTATATATTAATCATGTAAAGAGAACTAAAATTTTCTGAGTACTGCTATGTGTGCTGACTGTCAGAAAGTATGCTAAGCATTTTTTGTGTATTATATCCCATAAAATTAACCTTATTACTCTGAGATATGTACATTTATATTTGATGCTAATAAAACTGAAACACAGATGAGGAAACTGAGTTACAGGGAGATTAAGCCACCTATACAAGAACACACAGCTGCTAAGCAGTACACCTGAGATTCATATATAAATCTGAATGAAAGATCTTATTATTAATTGTATAAATAAATATACATGTTAATTCAAGAATAGATCCTTTCTTTATGTTGTGACTTAGTAATACAAGGAATTATTATAGGACTAATTTTTCAGTTGATTTTGATACAAAGTGACTTCATGAGACAATAATTCTGGCATTTAAATTATCTTAGGACATGGATGCAATCTCAAAAATGACAGAATCATCTCTGTTCGTTTTCAAGGCAAACCATTCAATATCACAGTAATCCAAGTCTATACGCCAAACAGTAATGCTGAAGAAGCTGAAGATGAATGGTTCTATAAAGACCTACAAGACCTTTTAGAATGAACACCCAAAAAAGATGTCCTTTTCATTATGGGGGACTGGAATACAAAAGTAGGAAGTCAAGAAACACCTGGAGTAACAGGCAAATTTAGCCTTGGAATACGGAATGAAGCAGGGCAAAGGCTAATAGAGTTTTGCCAAGAGAACACACTGGTCATAGCAAACATCCTTTTCCAACAACTTAAGAGAAGACGCTACACATGGACAACACCAGATGGTCAACACCACAATCAGATTGATTATATTCTTTGCAGCCAAAGATGGAGAAGCCCTATACAGTCAGCAAAAACAAGACCAGGAGCAGACTGTGGCTCAGATCATGAGCTCCTTATTGTCAAATTCAGACTTAAATCAGAGTGTAGGGAAAACCACTAGACCATTCAGGTATGACCTAAATAAAATCCCTTATGATTATACAGTGGAAATGAGAAATAGATTTAAGGGGCTAGATCTGATAGATAGAGTGCCTGATGAACTATGGACTGAGGTTCGTGACATTGTACAGGAGACAGGGATCAAGACCATTCCCATGGAAAAGAAATGCAGAAAAGCAAAATGGCTGTCTGGGGAGGCCTTACAAATAGCTGTGAAAAGAAGAGAAGAGAAAAGCAAACGAGAAAAGGAAAAATATAAGCATCTCAATGCAGAGTTCAAAGAATAGCAAGATGAGATGAGAAAGCCTTCCTCATCAATCAATGCAAAGAAATAGAGGAAAACAAAAGAATGGGAAAGATTAGAGATCTCTTTAAGAAAATTCGAGATACCAAGGGAACATTTCATGCAAAGATGGGCTCAATAAAAGACAGAAATGGTATGAACCTAACAGAAGCAGAAGATATTAAGAAGAGGTGGCAAGAATACACAGAAGAACTGTACATAAAAAATCTTCAACCAAGATAATCACGATGGTGTGATCACTGACCTAGAGACAGACATCCTGGAATGTGAAGTCAAGTGGGCCTTAGAAAGCATCACTACGAACAAAGCTAGTGGAGGTGATGGAATTCCAGTGGAGCTATTCCAAATCCTGAAAGATAATGCTGTGAAAGTGCTGCACTCAATATGCCAGCAAATTTGGAAAACTCACCAGTGGCCACAGGACTGGAAAAGATCAGTTTTCATCCCAATTCCAAAGAAAGGAAATGCCAAAGAATACTCAAACTACCACACAATTGCACTCATCTCACATGCTAGTCAAGTAATACTCAAATTCTTCAAGCCAGGCTTCAGCAATACAAGAACTGTGAACTTCCTGATGTTCATGCTGGATTTAGAAAAGGAAGAAGAACCAGAGATCAAATTGCCAACATCCACTGGATCATCAAAAAAACAAAAGAGTTCCAGAAAAACATCTATTTCTTCTTTATTGACTATGTCAAAACGTTGGACTGTGTGGATCACAATAAACTGTGGAAAATACTGAAAGTGATGGGAATACCAGACCACCTGACCTGCTTCTTGAGAAACCTATATGCAGGTCAGGAAGCAACAGTTAAAAGTGGACATGGAACAACAGACTGGTTCCAAATAGGAAAAGGAGCACGTCCAGGCTGTATATTGTCACCCGGCTTATTTAACTCATATGCAGAGTACATCATGAGAAACGCTGGGCTGGATGAAGCACAAGCTGGAATCAAGATTTCTGGGAGAAATATCAATAACGTCAGATATGCAGATGACACCATCCTTATGGCAGAAAGTGAAGAGGAACTAAAAAGCCTCTTGATGAAAGTAAAAGAGGAGAGTGAAAAAGTTGGCTTAAAACTCAACATTCAGAAAACGAAGATCATAGCATCCGGTCCCACCACTTCATGGGAAATAGATGGGGAAACAGTGGAAACAGTGTCAGACTTTATTGTTTTGGGCTCCAAAACCACTGTAGATGGTTGTAGCTATGAAATTAAAAGATGTTTACTCCTTGGGAGGAAAGTTATGACCAACCTAGATAGCATATTCAAAATTAGAGACATCATTTTGTCAACAAAGGTCTTCTAGTCAAGGCTATGGTTTTTCCAGTAGTCATGTATGGATGTGAGAGTTGGACTGTGAAGAAAGCTGAGTGCCAAAGAATTGATGCTTTTGAACTGTGCTGTTGGAGAAGACTCTTGAGAGTCCCCTTGGACTGCAAGGAGATCCAAGCAGTCCATTCTAAAGGAGATCAGTCCTGGGTTTTATTTGGAAGGACTGATGTTGAAGCTGAAACTCCAGTACTTTGGCCACCTGATGCGAAGAGCTGACTCATTTTAAAAGGCCCTCATGCTGGGAGGGATTGGGGGCAGGAGGAGAAGGGGACGACAGAGGATGAGATGGCTGAATGGCATCACCGACTCAATGGACGTGAGTTTGAGTGAACTCCAGGAGTTGGTGATGGACAGGGAGGCCTGGTGTGCTGTGATTCATGGGGTCCCAAAGAGTCGGATACAACTAAGCGACTGAACTGAACTGAGGACGTGGATTCGTATTATTGGTTTAAAATTGCATACTTATAAATATTGCTTCAAAAATAATTTATTATGAGTCAGAAAGTATTCTCAGCATATGTTATATCAGCTAATCATTTCACATAGTTGATGTGGTAATTCTATATCCATTTTACAGTTGAATCAGCTATCCTCAGAGGATTTGAGTAATGTATCTATCTGTGTTTAGGTGGCCAGTGAGCAGAGAGGTTGGGTTTTGATTCTAGATACCTGACAGCATTGATCTTATATGTATGCTTCCAAAGTCACTGTGGAAGACTGCAAACACAAAGTTAGACAATGCATGGGTTCCAGCAACAACTAGAGTCTTATGCTTTGGGATTGAAAAAGGACATTATTACAATTTGGTAATATTATAAACTGAAAACCATAAAGAGTATAATTCACAGGAAAGTATTATGAAGTTTCCCAAAGGAAATATCTCTTGTGGCTTCTAGATTAATGTGTTTTCATATATTAAACTGTGTTTTACCACAGATGGATTATTTTTAAGTAGAAATGGGCTTAATTTAAGGAAGTGTAAATGGTAGTAGATAATTTTGTGTCCACCACAAAGGTTGGTTGCTGCTTGTTGTTATAGTAAAACTTTACAAAGCAGCTCTGTATCTTTGAAATTCGTTTATAAAAACAAGATTAGATATTTTACCATCTGATGTAAATGTGTTCTAGGAGATCCAGTTACTGAAGTTTCCTAGTTTTTGTAGTTTATTTCCAACCTATAACTATTTATCTTTTGAAATAATTTTAAATTTTCAATCTTTTTGAATTGTCTGATTCTAAAGGAATGTTATCTAGACAATAAATCTAACAGTTTAATCCAACAGGCCTTGGCTAGTATATCTGAATGTGCTACTAAAGTAGTAAAGAAACTGACTCAAGATCTCCAGATTTTAGTAATTATCTTTAGGAGAAAAACAAATCTCTACAGCTACCTTGGTAATTGAGCAAAGAAGTAGAAAGTATCATCCTAAAGCTCAAGGGTCAATACTTAATATATTTAAATGGCAATAGACCTGAGAACCAATCACTTAATCACCCAAAGAATAAAGTATTAAAAATGAATGAATGATGTAAAGAGTAAGTAAATTAGGGTCTATCTGTGGAAAGCCAAATTGGAAATCCACAGATTGCAAGATCTTTGAAGATTTGGTCAAAACTTCAATATCTCACTGAGGTCTTACCCTCCATGTGGACTCAACTCATTTGATTTTGCATTTGTTGTTGGAAGGTCTTAAGTCCCCTGGTCAAAGGATGAATTCTTAAATAACAGCAAAAAACAAAACATTTAGGAGACAATAAAAAGTTGTCTCTGACTCAAATGCCAATTTTGAAGGTTTAATTAGGATTTTGTTATTTTATTTTAGTTCAGAAACAAGTTTTTCTTTTGCAGAACACATATTATAACACAGAACTAGTAAAAAATCTACACATTTGCTTCATAAAAGCAGAATCTCTCATGCAGCAATAATCTCCAAGGAAAAGAAGTCCTTCTGAAAAAACGATCTATGACTATTTCCATAAAATATTAACAGCATTTTGTTTTTTAGCCTTGGAAATATCTGTTAAATTTATTCTTGTTGTTCAGTCATTAAGTCTTGTCCAACTCTTTGTGATCCCATGGGCATGCCAGGCCCCTCTGTCCCCCACTATCTCCTGGAGGTTGCTCAAATTAATGTTCATTGAGTTGGTGATGCTATCTAACGATCTCATGTTCTGCTGCCCCCTTCTCCTGACTTCAGTCTTTCCAGCAACAGGGTCTTTTCCAATGTGTCAGCATTTTGCATCAGGTGGCCAAAGTACTGGAGTTTCAACTTCAGGATCAATCCTTCCAATGAATATTCAGGACTGATTTCCTTTAGGATTGACTGATTTGATCTCCTTGCTGTCCAAGGGATTCTTAACAGTCTTCTCCAGAACCACAGTTTGAAAGCATCAAGTCTTCAGCCCTCAGTCTTCTTTATGGTCTAACTCTCACATATATATATGACTACTGGAAAAAACATAGCTGTGGCTATATGGATCTCTGTTGCAAAATGATGCTGCTTTTTAATACACTGTGCATATTTGTCACAGCTTTCCTTCCAAGGAGCAAGCGTCTGAATTTCGTGGCTGCAGTCATCATCTGGAGTGATTTTGGAGCCAAAGAAAATAAAACCTGTCACTGCTTTCACTTTTTTCCCCATCTGCTTGCCATGAAGTGATGGGACATGATGCCATGATCTTAGTTTTTTAAATGTTGAGTTTCAAGCCAGCTTTTTGACTCTCCTCTTTCACATTTATCAAGAGGCTCTTTAGTTTCTCTTTATTTTCTGCCATTAGAGTGGTATCATCTGCATATCTGAGGTTTTTATTTCTCCTGTAATCTTGATTCCAGCTTGTGATGCATCCAGCCCAACATTTTGCATAATGTACTCTGCACATAAGTTGAATAAGCAGGGTGACAAGATACAGCCTTGATATACTCCTTTCCCAATTTTGAACCAGTCAGTTGCTCCATGTCTAGTTCTAACTGTTGCTTCTTGACCTGATACAGATTTCTAAGGAGACAGGCAGTGTGGTCTGCTACTCCCATCTCTTTAAGAATTTTCTACAGTTTGTTGTAATACACACAGTCAAAGGCTTTAATGTAGTCAATGAAGAATAAGTAAATGTTTTTTTTTTTTTTTTCTGGAATTCCTTTGCTGTCTCCAAGATTCAATAAATGTTGGCAATTTGATCTCTTGTTCTGCTGCCTTTTCTAAACACATTTGTACCCCTGGAAGTTCTTGGTTCACGTACTGCTAAAGCCTAGCTTGAAGCATAGCTTGTGATCTGTGTCATGGATCATAGCCTTGTTGTGCCAAGGTGGCTTGCATAACTCAATGAAGCTATGAGCCATGCGCTGCAGGGCCACTCAAGATAGAGTGGTCATAGTGAAGAATTCTGACAAAATATAGTTCACTGGAGGATGTACTGGCAACCCTCTCCAGTATTCTTGCCTCAAGAATCCTATGAACAGTATGAAAAGGCCAAAAGTTATGACACCGGGAGGTGAGCCCCCCAGGTCAGAATGTGTCCAATATCCTTCTAGGGAAGAGCAAAGGGCAATTACTAATAGCTCCATGAAGAATGAAGCAGTTGAACCAAAGTGGAAATGATGTCCAATTGTGGATGTGTCTGGTGGTGAACAAAAACCCATGCTATAAAGAACAATACTACATAGGACCTAGAATGTTAGCTCCATGAATCAAAGTAAATTGAATGTGGTCAAACAGGAGATAGCAAGAGTGAACATGGACGTTTTAAGAATCAGTGAACTAAAATGGACTGTAATGGGTGAATTTAATTCAGATGACCATTATATCTACTACTGTGGGCAAGAATCCCTTAGAAGAAATGAAGTACCCATTATACTTAACAAAGAGCCCAAAATGCAGTACTTGGGGACAGCCTCAAAAATGACAGAATGATCTCAGTTTGTTTTCAGGGCAAACCATTCAGTATCACAGTAATCCAAGTTTATGCCCCAACCACTGACGCTGAAGAAGCTGAAGTTGAGTGGTTCTATGAAGACCTACAGCACATCTTAAACAGGTACTCTGAGCGTGTTTATATAGATTCCTTACAAATTACCTGAATATAAGGAAATGTGCACTTAAATAGTATTTAAGGTGTACTGTAGTTGAATGATACTATGAAGACCTATAAGAGTTTCTAAAACTAACACCAAGAAAAGATGTCCTTTTTCTTCTTAGGGGATTAGAATGCAACAGTAATAAGTAAAGAGTACCTGGCGTAAAAGGAAAGTTTGGCCTTGGAATACAAAATGAAGCAGGGCAAAGTCTAACAGAGTTTTGCAACAGAACGCACGGCTCATAGGGAACACACTGCTCATAGCGAACACACTCTTTCAGCAACACAAAAGACGACTCTACATAAGGACATCACCAGATGGTCAACTCTGAAATCAGATTAATTGTATTATTTGCAACTGAAGATGGAGAAGCTCTATACAGTCAACAAAAACAAGACCTGGAGCTGAATGTAGCTTGGATCATTAGGCTGTTATTGCAAAATTCAGACTTTAATTGAAGAAAGTAGAGAAAATCAGTAGAACATTCAGATATGACCTAAATCAAATCCTTTATGATTATACAGTGAATGTGACAAATAGATTCAAGGGATTAGATCTAGTAAACAGAGTGCCTGAAAAACTATGGTCAGAGGTTTGTAACATTGTACAGGAAGCAGTGGCCAAAACCATCCCAAAGAACAAGAAATACAAGAAGGCAAAATGATTGAATGAGGAGGTCTTACAAATAGCTGAGAAAAAAGATAAGTGAAAGGCAAAGGAGAAAGGGAAAGATATACCCAAGTAAATGCAGAGATCCATAGACTAGCAGGGAGAGATAAGAAAGCCTTTTTAAGTTAACAATGAAAAGAAATAGAAAATGTCAGGAAGCATTTAACAGGAGGCTTCCTGTGTGCTGTTTTGGATCTGTCAGGAATTCTCTGTTCCTTATTAATTCCTGAATATTCAGGAATTAAGAGGAGAGGCAAGCCTTTTCAGGGGGCTGAAGAATCCAGGCATTTCCTTCATTAGTTTTTTTATAGGGTGATAAGTACCCTCTTCCTTTTTATGAACCGTATGGTAAAAGTGATTATTTACAACCCTCTCTCTTTCATATGGATGACCTCATGTTTCCTTGATAACTTGTAAGTTTTTATTTTTATCTCTGTTGAAAATAGCTATCTTGTAAGACAGTATAAATACCTACACAATGTTGAATAAAACACCTTTGCTCCATCAGAGCTTTGGTCCTCATGTCTTTCTCTCTCTCTCTCTCTCTCTCTCAGGCTATTTCTTTGGAGTGCAGAGGCCCTCTGAGTTCACTTTCCTGCCCGGGCTTCTAAGACCCTCTCGAGAAAGCGCTCTGCGCCTTCACCCCATTAAGAGGGTGCCTGAGGCCTCCGTGAACAGAGCAAGCCCTGTGTCAGGGACTTTATTGGTTTTCTGCATAAACCAAGGAATATCAGCCTCTTTCTCTCCTTTACTTTCTTATCATCAACTCCGGACTACCAGGTTCCGGTCCATTAAAGGACCTCAACAGAGAAAAACAATAGAATAGAAAAGACTAGAGGTCTCTTCAAGAAAGTAGACATACCAAGGGAGCATTTAATGCAAGCACAATAAAGGAAGAAATGGTAATAACCTCACATAAGAAGAAGAGATTAAAAAGAGGTGGCAAGAATACACAGAACTGTACAAAAAAAGGTCTTAATGACCTGGATAACCATGATGGTGTTGTCACTCACCTAGAGCCAGACATACTGGAGTGTGAAGTCGAGTGGGCCTTAGGAAACACTACAACAAAAAAAGCTAGTGGAGGTGATGGAATTCCAGCTGAGCTATTTCAAATCCTAAAATATGATACTTTTAAAGTCCTGCATTCAATATGCCACAAAATTTTGAAAACTCAGCAATGGCCATACGACTGGAGTTCAGTTTTCATTCCATTTCCAAAGAAGGCCAATGCTAAAGAATGTTCAAACTACTGTACAATTGTACTCATTTCATGTTGTTAGCAAGGCAATGCTCAAAATTCTTCAAGCTAGGCTTCAACAGTACATGAATGGAGAACTCGCAGATATGCAAGCTGGATTTTAAGAAGACAGAGAAACCAGAGATCAAATTGAAAACATCTGTTGGATCACATAAAAAGCAAGGAATTTCAGAAAAAAAAAAAAAAATCTGCTTCAGTGACTATGCTAAAGCCTTTGCCTGTGTGGATCACAACAAACTGGAAAATTCTTAAAGAAATGGAAATATCATTACCTTACCTGCCTCCTAAGAAATCTGTATGCAGGTCAAGAAGCACCAGTTAGAACCCGACATGGTACAAAGGACTGGTTCAAAATTGGGAAAGGAGTATATCACGGCTGTATACAGCCACCCTCCTTATTTAACTTATATGCAGAGTACATCATGAGAAATGCCAGGCTAGATTAATCACAACCCACAATCAAGATTTCCAGAAAATATCAGCAACCTCAGATATACAGATGATACCATCCTAATGGCAGAAAGCAAAGAGGGAACAAAAGAGCCTCTTTTGTGAAAGAGGAGAGTGAAAAAGCTGGCTTAACACTCAACATTAAAAAGACTAAGATCATGGCATCCCATCTCATCACTTCATGGCAAATAGATGGGGCAAAAATGGAAACAGTGACAGACTTTATTTTCTTGGACTCCAAAATCCATAAAATTAAAATATGCTCTTTCCTTGGAAGAAAAGGTATGACAAACTTAGCATATTAAAAAGTAGAGACATCACTTTGTTGACATAAGTCTGTATAATCAAATATATGGTTTTTCCAGTAGTCATGTACAGATGTGAGAATTGGATCACGAAGGAGGCAGAGTGCCAAAGAATTGATGCTTTCAAACTGTGATGCTGGAGAAGACTCTTGAGAATCCCTGGGATAGCAAGGAGAGTAAAGCAGTCAATCCTAAAAGAAACCAACCCTAAATATTCATTGGAAGGACAGATGCTGAAGCTGAAGTTCCAATACTTTGCCACCTGCTGTGAAGAGCTCACTCATTGGAAAATACCCTGATGCTGTGAAAGATTGAAGTCAAAAGGTGCAGCAGAGGATGAAATGGTTAGATAGCATCACCAACCCAATGCATATGAATCTGAGCAAACACTGGGATGTAGTGAAGGACAGGGAAGCCTGGAATGCTGCAGTTCATGGGGTTGCAAAGAGCTGAGCATGATATAATGGCAGGGCAACAACAAAGTTAAAATTCAGCATTGCTTCTTTAAAAGAAGAAATTAAACCCCTCCACTTATCTTTGTAAGTCCAGAATATTTTACAAGTTGAGCATGTAGTTGTATTAGTGTGGATTCATTTATCTCAGCTTCTGTGCCGACGTCACCTTTTCTGTGATAGGAAGAGAAGAGGAAACAGGATTAGTTCTGGAATATGGAAAAGTATCTAAGAGGAGGAGTCTTGAAAAGTAAGGTGCATGGTGACATCACTAAGCAACAGAAGGACTGGAAGAGCATTGAACATGCCATAAATATATAGCAGTCTAAAATGCTGGTTTAGGGAACTCCCTGGTTGTCCAGTGGTTAGGATTGGACATTTTCACTGCTGGGGGCTGGGTTCAATTCTTGGTCAGGGATCTGAGATCTCATGAGCTGTGTAGCATGCACAAAAATAAATAAATAAATAAATAAAAATAGTGGTTAAATATTGACTCTAGATCAAGAAAGCTGAGGTATGAATTCTGACTCCCCTACAAGTAATGTCACCTTCGGTAAGATATTTAACTTTTTGTGCCTTGGTTTTGATTAAAAAATAGGAATAATGATCATATCTATGACATAGAATTTTATATGTATTATTTTGTATTTTATATTAATTAATATATGTGAAATGCAGTGATTGGCATTTAGTTTAATTCTAGGGCATTTAGTTAAAATATTAGCTAATTTTGTTAACTGGAAACTCACAATTTTGCTTTAAGCTGACATTGTTTCTAGGCTTAGGTTTCATAAAAAACTCTTCATCATCAGAAGCTGATCAAAAGTTATCAAGGAAAACCTTAAGAAATACAAATGTGTTTAACACAGAAACCATTTGAAAGCCGCCTGCTGAGCCCAGGTAGATGGCACATGTCCCTTTTGTACATGCAATTCTGTCTCTCATGGGTCACTGCTCTGTCTTACTTTCACAGTCTTCAAGGCAGACTCACTTATAATTATTATCACACTAATAGTCATGTCCACTTTATAGGTATACTTATTAATGTGAAATTTAGTGCATTTTGGGCTTCCCAGGTGGCACTAGTGGTAAACAACCCACTTGCCAATGAAGGAGACATAAAAGATGAGGGTTCAATCCCTGGGTTGAAAAGATGCCCTGGAGTAAGTCATGGCAACCCATTCCAGTATTCTTGCCTGAGAATACCTAGGACAGAGGAACCTGACAGGCTACAGTCATAAGGTCCAAAAGAGTTGGACTGAACTGACTTAACATGCTTGCACATAGTGCATTTTATCCCAAACCAAAAAGGTTTATAACCTTGGCATGTTATAGAAGAAAAATCACTGACTTTGTAACCAGGGAGATCTTGTTTGCAACCAGGGAGATCTTGTTTGCATTCTGACTGCACCACTTACTAATTTTGTGATACAGGCAATTTATATCCTTTCTAAGTCTGTTTTTCATCTACAATATGGGATAATAATTTCTACTTTGCAGGATTATTATGAGGGTTAAATATAGATTACTTTCTGGTTCATAACGTTGGTACATAGTATTCAATGAATGATAGTTAAAATTATGAATATGATTTTAACAAAAAGCCATAGGAATAAATAATATAATACAGATTCTCAGAATCCATCAAAACAGACTGTAAAAATGACTTAAACATCCACTATGGCAGTGACTAACATTTTGAAAACCTTTATTTTTCCATTGAGAACAATAGCCCAAAAGTATCTGTACTTCTGTGTTCCTCTTGCCAGGAAGGATAATATCTGTGATACATTGACTAACTCTAATGAAAATTTTTATTCTTAAGACACAAAATATTTCCTAAGACAGCATATAAGGTCTTTGTGCTCATGTCAGCACTGGAGACAAATTTTCAGGAAAGAAATAGAGACTGCTCATTTTTACAAAACCAAAAGACTTAAGTAAAAATGAAAAAAAAAAAAGTTCATGGCAGTTTTTTTTAAATCTCTGAACTGAAAAAATATACCTATCAAGAAACATCTAGCCCATGAATTACAAATTTTCAAAAACAGTGTGTTTTTACATAATGACAGATTCATGAAGTTTTTCTGATGTTCTCCTGTGTTTACTTTGTGGGGCTTAGTGCCTTCCTTGGAGATATAGGCAAGAAAACTATTTCCTCTTCTGAACTAATAAAAGGAAAACAAATGGACCATTTCTCACACACACCTTGGGGGAGTTCCCTCAATGGGCTTTCTGATTAACCAACTGTGTGTGTGCATGCTTAGTCATTCAGTTGTGTCTGCCATTTTGTGATGCCATGGACTATAGCCCACCAGGCTCCTCTGTCCATAGAATTTTCCATGGAAGAATATAGTGGAGTGGCTTGCCATTTCCTACTTCAAGGTATCTTCCTGATCCACAGATTGAACTCTGTGTCTCCTATGTCTCTTGCATTGGGAGAAGCCACTAGGAAACCCTTCTGATCAACAAATCATTTCAAATAAGCCTTCTTGTTATCCTTTGCATAATACTATTCCTACTGCTGCTGCTGCTAAGTCTCTTCAGTTGTGTCTGACTCTGTGCGACCCCACAGACTGCAGCCCACCAGGCTCCTCCATCCATGGGATTTTCCAGGCAAGAGTACTGGAGTGGGTTGCCATTGCCTTCTCCGAATACTATTCCTAGTGATACTCAAAAACTCCTAGAAACTCAGCTTTAAATTCAATGCATTCTTTTATTTTTAGGAAAAAAAAAAAAGAAACAAGCTGCAGCACAGTCAATTGTTGCCACTTATGGTATTTAATATACTTATGTTAGGATGGTGATTGTACCAAATGCTGAATTGTTTTGTTTCTAGATGTAAATATTACTTTATTTAATGTAATATTTTTCCTTCTCTCAAACTGACTTTAAAAGTAAAGTTTATCATTTTCCATTGTATTTAAATTTATTACAGAGTGTTTTAGCTTTTGTGTTCTATTTTCACTCAGTTTTTACATGGGCCTTATCAATAACATCTGTATAAGTGATTTTTTAAAAATTAATTATGTTTGTGCCCATGACAAAGCTGAGCAATGGCATGAGTGCTATTTGCACTGTCACAGCAAAGACAAACAAAAAAAATCAAGTTATATATCCAGTTGTTAAGGCTATGTTTTATAGTTATTAAGGTTATTTTATACACATATGTCAATATAGTGGTCATTTCCCTCAGTTCAGTTCAGTTGAGTTCAGTCACTCAGTCATGTCCAAATCTTTGCAACCCCATAGACTGCAGCATGCCAGGCTTCCCTGTCCATCACACATACTATTCATTAAAAGTTCCTTATTTACATTTACTGTGTGTACCAAATGAGCAGATTATCCATCTGATGAGCCACATTTGAGATGACAAGTTGAAATTAAAAGTTGAAAAAATCTGAAATAAAATTTTAAGTAATGAGGGGAAAAAGGCTACTTTAAAATTACATTCTCAAAAAAGGGAATATCATTATTTTGGTCATTAAAAAAATAATAATAGCTCCAAAATTTTAACTAGGAGTTTAAAATTTAACTAGGAATAGTTTTATCTATGTATAGCCCAAGGCCAAGTTTCTTTTCAATTTCTAGAAGGTTTTTGCAGTATGGTACATATTAATATTTATTTTAATCTGAACCTCTAAAAACTCAACTGCAGATATGGCTATGTTATCATTATCATGTTTGTAAATCTCCTGATTATAACCTGCCAGGTAGTCTATCTGCATGGATTTTCTCTGGGAAGAAACTTACTTTTTGCAGAACCAACCTTTTCCATTTTCAGATAGTTCTAAGTATTTGAACATTCTTGCTGATTCAAGTCAAAACATACCTTACTATAAAAATTCATAATCTCTGGCTTTACACTTTAAGTTATATAAGATTGAAACAAATCATTTATTTACCAATCTATCATTTGGTGATAGACTCCACCAAATTTGATGCAATTTATTTGCCAAAATTATCCTACTTAACAATTCCCCCCACTACTGTTTAGGAAAAAAAAAAAAAATACCTCAAGCTTTGTTAGCTACACTTGGAAAAATTATTTTGAATCTCTTTATCATTCTGTTATCTTGTATTTGCACACCTTCTGGTATCTTCCTGCTAAAATATGCATGAAAGCTATGCTTCTAGTGTGATTTCACTAGAGAAAAGTGGGGCTCTTACTACCTATCCAGATACTAAATTTATAAGAGAAAATCACCATTTTCCTCACAACAAAATCACTCTGCTAACTTGGTTTCAGCTCAGTTCAGTCATTTATCAGGCATTCAGTCCTGTCCAACTCTTTGTGAAACCATGGAATGCAGCATGCCAGGCTTCCCTGTCCATCACCAACTTCTGGAGCTTTCTCAAACTCATGTCCATCGAGTCAGTGATGTCATCCAACCATCTCATACTCAGTCATCCCATTCTCCTCTCTCCTTCAATCTTTCCCAGCATCAGGGTCTTCTCCAATGAGTCAATTCTTCACATCAAGTGGCCAAAGTATTGAAGTTTCAGCTTCAGCATCAGTCCTTCCAAAGAATATTCGGGGCTGATCTCCTTTAGAATGGATTGGTTGGATCTCCTTGCAGTCCAAGAGACTCTCAAGAGTCTTCTCCAACACCACAGTTCAAAAGCATCAATTCTTTGGTGCTCAGCTTTCTTTATAGTCCAATTCTCACATCAGATCTAACCCCTTATGATTATACTGTGGAAGCAAAAAATAGATTCAAAGGAATTAAATATGATAGACAAAATATCTGAAGAATTATGGATGGAGATTCATGACATCATACAGGAGGCAAGGGTCAAGACCATACACAAGAACAAGAAGTGCAAAAAGGCAACATGGTTGTTTGAGGAGACCTTACAAATAGCTGAGAAAAGAAGAGAAGTGAAAGGAAAAGGAGAAAAAAAAAAAAGATATACCAATTTGAATGCAGAGTTCCAAAGAATAGCAAGGAAAGATCAGAAAGCCTTCCTCAGTGATCAATGCAAAGAAATAGAAGAAAACAATAGACTGGGAAAGACTAGAGATTTCTTCAAGAAAATCAGAGATATCAAGGGAACATTCCATGCAAAAATGGGCACAATAAAGGACAGAAACAGTATGGACCTAACAGAAGATATTAAGAAGAGGTGGCAAGAATATGGAGAAGGCAATGGCACTCCACTCCAGTACTTTTGCCTGGAAAATCCTATACAAAAATCTTTATGACACAGATAACCACGACGGTGTGATCACTCACCTAGAGCCAGACATCCTGGAATGTGAAGTCAAGTAGGCCTTAGGAAGCATCACTACAAACAAAGCTAGTGGAGGTGATGGAATTCCAGTTGAGCTATTTCAAATCCTGAAAGATGATGCTGTGAAAGTGCTGCACTCAATATGCCAGCACATATGGAAAACTCAGCAGTGGCCACAGGACTGGAAAAGGTCAGTTTTCATTACAATCCCAAAGAAAGGCAATGCCAAAGAATGCTCAAACTACCACACAATTGCACTCATCTCACACACGAGTAAAGTAATGCTCAAAATTCTCCAAGCCAGGCTTAAACAGTACATGAACTGCGAACTTCCAGATATTCAAGCTGGATTTAGAAAAGGCGGAGGTACCAGAGATCAAATTGCCAACTCCTGCTGGATCATGGAAAAAGCAAGAGAGTTCCAGGAAAACATATATTTCTGCTTTATTGACTATGCCAAAGTCTTTGACTGTTTGGATCACCACAAACTGTGGAAAATTATTATCAGATGACCTAACTGCATCCTGAGAAATCTGTATGCAGGTCAGGAGGCAACAGTTAGAACTGGATATGGAACAGCAGACTGGTTCCAAATAGGGAAATAAGTATGTAATGTTTGTATATTGTCACCCTGCCTATTTAACTTATATGCAGAGTTCATCATGAGAAAAGCTGGGCTGGATGTAGCACAAGCTGGGATCAAGATTACCGGGAAAACACCAATAACCTCAGATAGGCAGATGACACCATTCTTATGGCAGAAAGTGAAGAACTAAAGAGCCTCTTGATGAAAGTGAAAGAGGAGAATGAGAAGGTTGGGTTAAAACCCAAGTTTCAGAAAACTAATTGCATGGCATCTGGTCCCATCACTTCATGGCAAATGGATGGGGAAACAGTGACAAACTTTATTTTTGGGGGCTGCAAAATCACTGCAGACGGTGACTGCAGCTATAACATTAAAAGATGCTTGCTCTATGGAAGAAAAGGTTGCTCTGTGTCCAACCTAGACAGTATATTAAAAAGCAGAGACATTACTTTGCTAACAAAGGTCCATCTAGTCAAAGCTATGGTTTTTACAGTAGTCCTGTATGGATGTGAGAGTTGGAGTATAAAGAAAGCTGAGTGCCAAAGAACTGATGATTTTGAACTGTGGTGTTTGAGAAGACTCTTGAGAGTCCCTTAGACTGCACTGAGATTCAACCAGTCCAACCCCAAGGAAATCAGTCCTGAATATTCACTGGGAGGACTGATGCTGAATCCGAAAGTCCAATACTGTGGCCACTTGATGCAAAGAACTGACTCATTGGAAAAGACCCTGGTGCTTGAAAAGATTGAAGGCAGAAGGAGAAGGGGATGACAGAGGATGAGATGATTGTATGGCATCACTGACCTAGTGGACATGAGTTTAAGTTGACTCCAAGAGTTGGTGACAGACAGGGAAGCCTGGTGTCCTGAAGTCCATGCAGTCACAAACAGTTGGACATGCCTGAGCAACTGAACTGGACTGAACTGTACAGTCCTAAGGGATTTGATTTAGGTCGTACCTGAATGATCTAGTAGTTTTCCCTACACTCTTCGATTTAAGTCGGAATTTGGCAATAAGGAGTTCATGATCTGAGCCACGGTCAGCTCCCGGTCTTGTTTTTGCTGACTGTATAGAGCTTCTCCATCTTTGGCTGCAAAGAATATAATCAATCTGATTTCGGTGTTGACCATCTGGTGATGTCCATGTGTAGAGTCTTCTCTTGTGTTGTTGGAAGAGGGTGTTTGCTATGACCAGTGGGTTCCCTTAGCAAAACTCTATTAGCATTTGCCCTGCTTCATTCTGTACTCCAAGGCCCAATTTGCCGGTTACTCCAGGTGTTTCTTGAATTCCTACTTTTACATTCCAGTCCTGTATAATGAAAAGGACATCTTTTTAGTTCTAGAAGGTCTTGTAGGTCTCCATAGAGCCATTCAACATCAGCTTCTTCAGCGTTATTGGTTGGGGCATAGACTTGGAGTACTGTGGTACTGAATGGTTTGCCTTGGAAATGAACAGAAATCAATCAGTCTTTTTGAGATTGCATGCAAGTACTGCAATTATTCTTTTGTTGACTATGAGGGCTACTCCATTTCTTCTAAGGGATTCTTGCCCATTGTAGAAGATACAATGGTCATCTGAGTTAAATTCACCCATTCCAGTCCATTTTAGCTCTCTGATTCCTAAAATGTTAATATTCACTTTTGCCATTTCCTGTCTGAGCACTTCCAACTTGCATTAATTAATGGACCTAACCATTGCTGGGAGGGATTAGGGGCAGGAGGAAAAGGGGACGACAGAGGATGAGATGGCTGGATGGCATCATCAACTCGATGGATGTAAGTTTGAGTGAACTCCGGGAGTTGGTGATGGACAGGGAGGCCTGGCATGCTGCGATTCATGGGATCGCAAAGAGTTGGACACGACTGAGCGACTGAACTGAACTGAATTAAATCGACCTAACATTCCAGGTTCCTATGCATATTGCACTTTATAGCATTGGACTTTACTTCCATCACCAGTCACATCCACGATTCTGTGTTGTTTTTGCTTTGGCTCCATCTCTTCAGTCTTTCTAGAGTTATTTCTCCACTGATCTCCAGTACTGTATTGGGCACCTATCGACCTGGGGAGTTCATCTTTCAATGTCCTATCTTTTTGCCTTTTCATACTGTTTCATAATGTTCATACTGTGCAATTTAACTTGATCCATGCACCTAACACAGGCAGGGCTAATAAATATTTACTATAAAGAGTCAGGGCTAAAATATTTTAGGTTTTTTTGGGTCAGATTGTCTCATTTGCAGCTATTTAATTCTGCTATTGCTGTGAGAAAGCACCTGTAGACAATACAAAAATGAAAGGATATATCGATATATCAATAAAACTTTACTTACAAAGTGGCTGTGGGTTGGATTTGCTGTCTAGGCTGTATTTTGCTGACTCTTGATTTAAGGCCTAGCTAGCTATGTGCTCCCCACTCCAGTACTCTTGCCTGGAAAATCCCATGGACAGAGGAGCCTGGTAGGCTGCAGTCCATGCGGTCGCTAAGAGTCGGACACGACTGAGCGACTTCACTTTCACTTTTCACTTTCATGCATTGGAGAAGGAAATGGCAACCCACTCCAGTGTTCTTGTCTGGAGAATCCCAGGGATGGGGGAGCCTGACGGGCTGCTGTGTATGGAGTCGTGCAGAGTTGGACATGACTGAAGTGACATAGCAGCAGCAGCAGCTACATGGTACTTGTTATAGTGATATCTGGCTTTTGAAATACATCATGCTCATACTTGAATTGTACATTATGTGTGAGTATAAGATATTTAAATATCTCTCCTATTCCATTTCATTGACTTAAACATGATTGGTAATTGCAATTCACTAACATTTATTTAAGTTTTTTATTTTATTATGCAATCTATTAACTAGTCAACATATTCTGTGTCATTCTCATATTTGTTTGGCAGATGAACAAATCAAGTCATAGATAAAATATTACCAGAATATGGACAAAAGTGAGTTTTTCAGGTAAAAACTTTGTTATTCATTTAGTAATTTATGAGTGTAGTAATTTATGAGTGTATCTGCCAATCATGTAATAATTCGTGAAATTTTTCTATTATCTGGTCCGTATTGCTTCTTCTATCCAAAAGAATATAACATACATGCCAAGTATCTTTCCTGATGCTGGGAAAGATTTAAGGCAGGAGGAAAAGGGAATGACAGGGTGAAATGGTTGGATGGCATCACCAACTCAATGGACATGAGTTTGAGTAAACTTTGGGAGTTGGTGGTGAGCAGGGAGGCCTGGTGTGGTGCAGTCCATGGGGTTGCAAAGATTTGGATATAACTGAGCAACTGAAGTGAAGTAGTAAACTGAACTAGTCGGTATTTACTGTATTATTAGAGGATTCTGATATCAGTCTGACTTAAAGTACTTAAACTGATACCTAGTGATTATTGTTTCTTCAGTTAGCACTACTATTTGAATAATCCTTTCTAGAAAACAGTTGTTACTATCTCTAATAATTAATATTACATTTACTGAGCATTTTAAAGGCAATTTTCTAGGAGTGTTTTAGCAAATATTAATATTCAACAGCTGGTTCTCTAAGAAAAAGTGTCACATTTTTACCTTGCTATTTTCTGAGGTCTTGAATACTTCTAACATGTACAGTTTCAGAAGCATGACATTGTTGAATATAGATTTGGGTTGAGATGATATGAGCACTGCTTGTTCTTATAAGTGGTTCAAACTGATTCAAACATAAACATCACTAATAATGTTTCCTAACCCAACTTTGGTTCCTTCATCTGACTCAAAGCAAAGTCAATATATTGACATCCAATTATGGAGGAGGAAAGGACAGCATTGGAGGGTGCCAATGTGGGAGAACAACAATCCACACTCAAAAGAACAGATTCCTTGATCACTTTCAGGGAAGGATTTTTTAAGTTAGTTTTAGGGAAAGAGTTGCAGGGTGTGTGATCAACTTGTGCACAAGTCTCTGACTGATGGTGAGGTGACAGGGTGATGTTTCTGGAATCTCAGTTATCAGTTTTCTGGCTTCACTTAATCCTAGGGTCTATGTGCTGGTGGTCAGCATGCAGTTAACTTCTACCTGGTGGGGAATGTATTATCTGCAAAGCAACTCAACGATATGGCTCATTATATTATCTATAGACCTTGAGGGGGAACTAAAAATCCTTGCCCTTGTTTTATGGCTAAGCTATTATTGTTTTGTCTTGCTTGACTGTTTTTCTTTTTTTGCATTTTCTCACTTCTCTGATTAAATTTGTTCCTTGAAACTCAGGAGGCAAAACTTTTCTACCAACGAGAGACAAGGGACATGGAGGAGAATTGGGGTATGTTCCCAGGAAAGCCCCAAAGGGTACTGCTCAGTTTCAGTATCCTCTTCTCTAGCAATGGAACTCTCCTTACTGATGCTTCTTACATTAACCACAACATAAAAAAAAAAAAAACAAGTCACAATCTTTATTTTCAAGAAAATCTCAATTCATCTGGACTCTTTATATCATTTTAATGTCTGTGATGTTATAATGATTTTTGATGGTATTTTCTCTTCTTTTTTATATTTTTGTTTTGTTATCCAACTTTTCAGTTTATCTACACAGTTTTCCCATTGAATGAAAGAACAAACTGACATTATTAAATGCACACCCAGGGTAATTCTCTATGCTAGGTATTCATAATGTATTACTTTTAACCCTTTAAACAACCCTGGGAGGTCAATATTATTAACTCTGAGTTATATCTGAAGAAACATATCTGTAGATGAATAAAATGCAGAGATTCACTCAGGGAATATATTGTGGCACTGAAGTCTTATATAGACCTATATGACTTCACAGTTTGAAGTGTAAATGACAAAGAATTCACCTTGAAAATCAGGAAAAATGATGAGACAAAGTCAATATTGGATTTTATAGAAGTAACAGGCTTATTTAGGCAACACAATTGGAAGTGAAATATAATCCACTGAGATAAGATATATATTACCAAATCTGTAGGAAAAGTCTGTTATTGGTCATGACTATATTACATAAAACATTTAATTTCACAATACTACTAATACCAGACTACTTATTAGGACAGGAAAGTGGCTAACTAGGGGATAAACAATAAAAGTAACAATAGTGTGGCAAACAAAATAACATATAGCTGTCCCTTCTGTTCTGCCCCTGCCCCAAATATCCTACCCCAGAGGCTTAAGTGGACAAAGAGAAGTTGGGGCTATCAAAATTTGTAAAGCCAGAGGACTAACCTTGCTGAACTCACATCCCTGAGGAAAGGATGTGTTCCAGCTGCCACTTCTGAGGAAATGTTAGAAGGGTGCTTTGGGAGATGCTGAAAAATGCAGTTAAGCTGAAATCCATTAATTCTCCAAACAACTGCATCTATAGCAACATTGGCAAGAACAAGCAAGCAGGAAGAAGGAAGTTCCTTCTCGTCTTTACTTTCCTTCCAGTGTTTCTCTAGGATCTCCCAATAGTGGAACCCAATTTGAATACCACCCAAAGTGAAAGTGAAAGCTGCTCAGTCCTGCCCGACTCTTTGCGATCCCATGGACTATACAGTCAATAGAATTCTCCAGGCAAGAACACTGGAGTGGGTAGCTTTTACCTTCTCCAGGGTATCATCCCAATCCAGGGAATGAACCCAGGTCTCCTGCATTGCAGGTGGATTCTTTACCAGCTGAGCCACAAGGGAAGCCCATATAATGTAATGTAGATTGATGATCCAAATCACAGCATCACAGTGAATTTGTTGCAGAGAAACAAAGCTAAATTCTATGATTATTAGTAAATCAATTATCTCACCTAATTTTTTTTATCAGCAGTGATTTATTGTAGCATGGATATCTGTGATTATATTTAGAATACTCAGCATGTTTTTTGTTTTCTTCTGTAGGTGGTCTGTAGGGGCACTCCAATCGTCCTTTGGGGATCTACCTCTTCCTCTTCTAGTTCTATGCTCTAAGACAGGTAACTCAAATACCACTTGTAGTATTCAGAGTGTATCTCAGACCTGTCCAAAAGAGGACACTAGTCCATTAACCGTGGTTTTTTGTATTGTGCTCATAATCCAAGTTAATCTAATGAGAAATTTAGCCAGACATTTTGTTGAAATTTTTGGATTAAACATTTTTTTTTTTTTCTGAAGAAGTAGCTACATTACTAGGATGTAAGCTCATAGGTGCTGGTGTCCATCTTGCCTTGGGGTAACACTGGGGTCATTTATGGGAAATGCCTGAAAACATGAAAGAGAAAACCTGAAAGAAATGTACATGATATGAAGGAAGTTCAGTTCAATTCAGTTCAGTTCAGTTGCTCAGCCGTGTCCAATTCTTTGCGACCCTATGAACTGCAGCATGCCAGGCTTCCCTGTCTATCACCAACTCCTGGAGTCTACCCAAGCCCTTGTCCATTGAGTTGGTGATGCCATCCAACCATCTCATCCACTATCGTCCTCTTCTCCTCCTGCCCTCAATCATTCCCAGGATCAGTGTCTTTTCAAATGAGTCAGCTCTTCGCATCTGGTGGCCAAAGTATTGGAGTTTCAGCTTCAACATCAGTCCTTCCAGTGAACACCCAGGACTGATCTCCTTTATTATTATTTTTTTTTTTCTTCTGATCTCCTTTAGGATGGACTGGTTGGATCTCCTTGCAGTCCAAGGGACTCTCAAGAGTCTTCTCCAACACCACACTTAAAAAGCATCAATTCTTTGGCACTCAGCTTTCTTTATAGTCCAACTCTCACATTCATACATGACCATTGGAAAAACCATAGCCTTGGCTAAACAGACCTTTGTTGGCAAAGTAATGTCTCTGCTTTTCAATATGCTATCTAGGTTGGTCATAACTTTCCTTCCAAGGAGTAAGCATCTTTTAATTTCATGGCTGCAGTCACCATCTGCAGTGATTTTGGAGCTCAGAA
>NW_011494944.1:197697-206437 GCF_000754665.1 Bison bison bison | reverse complement strand
TTCCCCATCTATTTCCCATGAAGTGATGGGACCAGATGCCATGATCTTTGTTTTCTGAATGTTGAGCTTTAAGCCAACTTTTTCACTCTCCACTTTCACTTTCATCAAGAGGCTCTTTAGCTTTTCACTTTCTGCCATAAGCGTGGTGTCATCTACATATCTGAGGTTATTGATATTTTCCCCAGCAGTTTTGATTCCAGCTTGTGCTTCCTCCAGCCCAGCGTTTCTCATGATGTACTCTGCATATAAGTTAAATAAGCAGGGTGACAATATACAGCCTTGACATACTCCTTTTCCTATTTGGAACCAGTCTGTTTTTCCATGTCCAGTTCTAACTTTTGCTTCCTGACCTACATACAGGTTTCTCAAGAGGCAGGTCAGGTCTGGTATTCTCATCTCTTTCAGAATTTCCCACAGTTTATTGTGATCCACACAGTCAAAAGCTTTGGCATAGTCAATAAAGGAAAGTAGAACAAAATTACATGGAGAAATTTCTTACAACCTAGAATAATAGTTGAGCCTGAAAGTAGCTCTAAATCTAAATTTTTGATCATAATAAGTATAATATTATAATACTGCATTATTATAGTATATTATATAATATATAATACTATATAGTATAGTATATTATAATAATATTATAATACTCAGTATAATATTATAATACTGATCATAATACTTATGTATTATTTTTAATAATAATACATATGACATTCATATAGCAAATATAATTTTCTGGGCACTATTTTAGGTGCTTCATAAGACTCATAATACAGATAATGCATATAATACTCAAAAGGACTCTATGAATAAATTAAAATTAATATACAATTTTTATATTAGACAATAGGAAATAAAGATTAGTTAGTTGTCTTAGCCAAAGTAACAGAGCTAATATATAACATAATTTGAGAATATGTGGTCTTATCCACATCACAATATAGTCTGATGTGCTTCAGTTATAAGAATCAATGCTTTCCATTTTAACTTATAAACATTTGATTTTTTTTTTTTTTTTTTTTATGGTCTGAAACTAAAATGTCCTGATTAATAGTTTCCCTCAGCAAAAGCAATCCTTTCTTTCTCTGAAATCAACATTTTATATGTATTCATTTATTTTATGTTGGGCTGATAAAGAATTTGCCCACAATCAGGAGACCTGGGTTTGATCCCTGGGTTAGGAAGATTTCCTGGAGAAGAGAAAGGCTACATATTCCAGTATTCTGGCCTAGAGAATTCCGTGGACTGTATAGTCCATGGGGTTGCAAAGAGTCAGACAGAACTTAGTAATTTTCACTTAAAAAAAAAAAAAAAAAACTATTTTATGTTGATCCTCTGATTTCTTGAAATTTATTTATGTGTCTATAAATATTCTTGCTATTACTGGAATGTGTAGAAATTTCAGGGTATATTGTAAACTGTGTTATTGCCACATCACATTGTAGGAATCAATAATACATTCAGGATTAAAATCAAATGTCAGAAAAGCCATGTAGTTTAAATATTCAGTGATGTGAAATTGTATTGATTTGGTCCCAAGAGCTAATCTGAAGAAAATATATTTATTTTATTTATGGTAAGTTCTAAGAGTATTTAGTAAATCAAAATATTTCATCTATATCAGTTGAGAAAATGGTTTCTTATATTTTGCTATTCTTAGCACATCATTTGCTTCCTCACACCAAGATAAGAAAGGTTGCTGCACGTGTTTATTTTGTTTTTGAGCATAATGGTTAATGGCTTTTTCTGTTCTCAGAATTTTTTAAGCCATTAATTTTATCTCAGTATTTTCTTGCATTCCACACCATCCTGCATACTAATTAAGTGTGTAAATTTTTCTTACAACCACATCTCCTTACTAGCCCAAATCAATTAATTCCTCCCCATCACACTTATTCAGGCTCAGTGCCCTCTTCTATTATCTCAGTGACAAGTTGACAAAATACAGTGCTTTACATCTATCATTTATTTCTGGTGGTAAAGATATGATACAATGGATTTAGATCTTCATTTTAGCCATTAGTTAATCATGGGCATATAGGCTCTAACAGCATTCAGAGGTGTTTATTGTCCAGTTTCTGTTGCACGCGTGGATTCCATTAACAGAATGAATTCACAAATATTTAGGTAAGATGTATTCAGTACAAGGCCTTTCCTTATAGCTCAGATGGTAAAGAATTTGCCTACAGTGCAGGAGACCCGAGTTCGATTCCTGGGTAGGGAAGATCCCCTGGAGGAGGAAATGGCAGCCCACTCCAGTATTCTTGCCTGGAGAATCCCATGGACAGAGAAGCCTGTTGGGCTACAGTGCATGAGGTTGCAAAGAGTCCGACATAACTGAGTAACTAAACCACCACCACATCCAGTACAAACTTAATTCTTTTCTGTTAAGTTGCATTGTATGTCAGCTATAAATGGTGATTAGGATTAGGTCAATACTTTTATAACAAAACTGCCTCGATAGAGATGTGATATGATTACTAAGGATGAAATTATTTTAGTAGAAAAGAAGCTATAGCACTCTGCACTGTTCTCAGAATTTTATACATACCATTCCTAATTCAACATGTAACTCATGTACTTTCTAACATCTATCGTCCATATTTTATGGACAGCATAAAGCAGAAACTAGAGATTGTCCTTTTTCCAGTTTTTCCCAGGGGATCTTGGGTCCTCAATCAAAAAATTCTTTTAAGTTCCTAGCATAGAGTGAAGACTGAATAATATATATATATTCCTGTCTACCAAGATTCCATTAAAGTGAGAATAAAGACATAAGATTGTATAAATCTTCAATTAAGAAGGGAACAAGTAGAACACAAGCATCTATTAGAGCAAGCACAAATAGAGAAAGATTTCAATAAAATTCCCATATGCATAAACAATGATGGTAACAGTATAGTATATCAGAGAAAAGCTTAGCCTAGAGTATGTGAGGAATGAATATAATCAAGGAAGAGCAAGTTGCTTTGGCAAAAACTCTGTGTCTTGATGCTCAGACTAGCCAGATACTAAATAGTCTAAGAATGAAACTTGGGACTGCAAATATTGGGATTAATTTAATGATGTACCATAGATATGAAAAAATTTATACATAGTCAGTCTCTAGAATTTCTACATGCCTTTAGGGAATGGTAAGAAGTATGAAGGCTTCTAATTTTGGCATTTGGTATTCTTCATCAGTAGCCAAGCTCACTCAGTGAAAAGTGCCATGCTGAACTGAGAGTTGTCAGATACCTTTTTTAACCCCATGAAAAGAAGAAGAAGAAAAAATGTAGAATTGTATGTTCAGTTGAACTATATGTTCAATTTGTAAAGTAAGAACTGGGTATTATGAAAAAAATAATGGAAAACATTGAATAAATCCTTCAGAATTAAAAATAAATGGTGAAAAAATATTAGATTTTTTGAAAAATGATCCTGACAAGCTTTTGAAAATCATGAGATAGAAATATCAGTGAAATATCCAATATAATCTTAAGAAATGTTTTGTTTAAAAATCAGAACAAATAGAAGGAAACAAAAATACATGAGAATGATAAAAACTAAAGTGCATGAGTGTTCAGAATAAATGTGCTCATCAAATTTCCATGACAAAACATTCATGGAACTGCAAACTATTAAATATAAAAAAAGAATACCCTAAATTCTTACAAAGAACAAAGCAAGGACTCTTGCCTTGAATGATTGACTAAATTTATGTGGCACAAACTTCTAAAGAAAAACACCAATACAGTATACTAATGCATATATATGGAATTTAGAAAGATGGTAACAATAACCCTGTGTACGAGACAGCAAAAGAGACAGTGATGTATAGAACAGTCTTATGGACTCTGTGGGAGAGGGAGAGGGTGGGAAGATTTGAGAGAATGGCATTGAAACATGTAAAATATCATGTATGAAATGAGATGCCAGTCCAGGTTCGATGCACGATACTGGATGCTTGGGGCTAGTGCACTGGGACAACCCAGAGGGATGGTATGGGGAGGGAGGAGGGAGGAGGGTTCAGGATGGGGAACACATGTATACCTGTGGTGGATTCATTTTGATATTTGGCAAAACTAATACAATTATGTAAAGTTTAAAAATTAAATAAAAATTAAAAAAAATGATCAAAGTAGTCTGAAGAAATAAATTAAAATATGCATATACTGTAAGAGCTAAATGGATAGTAGGGAGTTAGACTAAATTTTAAAATAAATAAATCAGTAACAAAATGGCAGATGATCAAAAATATGTGAGGCACAAATAGACATTTTACAAAAGAAGAAATACAAATGGTAGGGCTCATATGAAAAGTATTTTACTGCATAAATAATCAGAAAATTTAATTTTACAAATCTGGTAGTTTTAAAATATGCCTACAAATTCTTTTACATCCTTGTCTCTCAGTGGTAGGGATTTATATCCCTGCTCTTCAATCTGGCCTGGTTTGTGACTGCCATGATAGAGTATGGCAAAAGTGATGCCGTATTTTCCAAGGACAGATAACAAAATGCCAGAGAGTTTCCACCTTGTTTACTGAACACTTGTTATCAGAGCTTTTAACCTTCAAAAGGAAGTTGCACTGCCCTGATATAACCATACTGTATAGAATTCCAGGACACACAGATGAGAGATTACTTGTATAAGTGCTTAAGCCAAGTACCAATTGAGTCCAACATGTGTCTCATTTCAGCACAGATGCCTTATGTATAAGTGAAGAAGCTTGCATATAATTCTAGCCTTAAGCTGGTCAACTTGCTTGTTGACCAAGCAAGTTGTTACTGGTTGAGTCCTTTCAGGTAAGTCTCCAGATATCATGAAGCAAAGATGAGACATCCCCTTTGCTCTGTCTAAATTCCTGAACCACAAAAGCCTTGAACATAATAAGAAACATTGATTTATGATACTGAACTTTGGGGTGATTTTTTGGCACTAATAAATAGAACAGATCTTGGTGTCTGCAGACAGCTTGTTGCCAAAAAAACTAAAATATGTAGTGTTGATTGTTTGACCAGGTATTGCTGGAAGAATATTGGACCTTATGGAGGCTATTGGTAAAGGTTTGAGAAAAGTGGGAAATTACTGAATTTAGGAGAAATGAGAACTCCAATTAACTAGTGGAGGACACTGTCACTTGTGATGTAGAAAAGTACCTCATAAATTTGCTCACTGAGCTATTTTGAACACAATGTTGATGATGTCATATGGTTTATTCTGCTTTTCCTATAACAGCATGAGAGAAGAGAGAAATTAATGAACAGAAGTTCATATTTTAAGTAGAATTTAGAGAAAATATATGAAGCACTCAGAACAGTCAGACATTAAAGAGTTCTTAAAATAAGAAAAGGCAGTAGGATTTTTAATTGGCATTCTACTGAAAGTCACTCAGTCGTGTCCAGCTCTTTGCGACCCTATGGACTATAGTCCATGGAATCCTCCAGCCAGAATATTGGAGTGGGTAACCTTTCCCTCCTCCAGGGGATCTCCCCAACCTAGGAATTGAATCCAGGTCTATCGCATTGCAGGTAGATTCTTCTACCAGCTGTACCACAAGGGAAGCCCAAATTATGGTTCTGTTTGTATTTCTAGTGAAAGTTGCTCAATTGTATCTGAAATTAATTGGCATTAATGAGAGGATTAAAGACTATATTGAGCTCACCAATTGATTATAATTAATTTATTGAATGGTCACCACTAATGTTAATACTCTCACATAATATCTGGCTTTACCTACTGGTTTTTGAAAACATTCTTATGCTACTTTTATATTGACACTTAGAAAAGTATTTCCCATGTAGAAAGCTGAAAAGTATTATACTTTTTTTTTTTTATTTTAAGCTATTCCAGCATTCATTTGTTATTCCATGATGTAGAATTAATTTTGGATTGAACTCTGATTTGGAATTTATTTTCTTCTAGTCAGAATAATTTATTTTCTTGCATTTTTGATTATTTCTCTTATTCCATTTTCATATATAGAAGAATTTATCTGGAGATGAAGTCTGTTTTTTTTTTTTTTTTGTCTGTATCCGTGGGTTTTCAGTCTCCTCACTTGTGTATCTTTATAATTTCCTATTAAACATTATGGTAAGCTTCCCTGGTGGCTTCCCTGGGTCGGGAAGATCCCCTGGAGAAGGAAATGGCAACACACTCCAGTACTCTTGCCTGGAAAATCCCATGGACTGTGGAGCCTGGTGGGCTACAGTCCACGGGGTTGCAAAGAGTTGGATACGACTGAGTGACTTAAGTTATTAGTAAACATTATAGAGCTTTTTAAAATTATCCTCTACTCTTTTGGATTTATTTTCTGTATGATCATTATCTTATTTTCTTCCTAATGAAACTGGCTGATTCAATTATGTTAATGGTTTATATTCTTTTATTTCCTTATTCAGTTCCTTATCATCCCTTCTCTTCAGCCTGTTTTGAAATCACAAATAAGATGCTTTCCAAAATTTGTTTCTGCTTCCTGCATGTGCATGCTGTTACTTCAGTTGTGTGCGACTCTTTGCAACCTCGTGAGCTGTAGCCCACCAGGCTTCTCTGTCCATGGGATTTTCCAGGCAAGAATACCAGAGTGGGTTCCAGTGCCCTCCTCTAGGGGATCTTCCTGACCCAGGGATCAAACCCGTGTCTCATATCTCCTTCATTGGCATGCAGTTCTTTACCACTAGCACCACCTGGGAAGCCCTTTCTGTTTCCTATATTATTTGTAAACTATTAGTTCTCTTTATTTCAAATGCTATTCTAGTCAAATAAACAGGTGCTGTAACCTAGCTGCCTTAAAAAAACCAGACAAGCAGGAGCCAGGAGCATCAGTATTAGTTGCTGTGGGGTTATTCCCAGAAGTCTAGCAATGACACAAATGGGTAAAATACCTTTTTTACACTTTGATATTTGTTGATCATAAAGCAAAACAGATAATGAAGTGTGCTAACTTCTGATAATTTTGGTATCAAATTGGAAATTATTTTGTGGTTAAAAGTTGGACTATAAAGACGGCTGAGCGCAGAAGAATTGATGCTTTTGAACTGTGGTGTTGGAGAAGATTCTTGAGAGTCCCTTGGAATGCAAGGAGATCCAACTAGTCCATCCTAAGGGAAATCAGTCCTGGATGTTCATTAGAGGGATTGATGTTGAAGCTGAAACTCCAGTATTTTGGCCACCTGATGTGAAGAGCTGACTCATTAGAAAAGACCCTGATGTTGGGAAAAATTGAAGGCAGGAAGAGAAGTGAACGACAGAGGATGAGATGGTGAGATGGCATCACCGACTCAATGGACATGAGTTTGGGTAAACTCCGGGAGTTGGTGATGGACAGGGAGGCCTGGCATGCTGTGGTTCATGGGATCGCAAAGTCGGACACGACTGAGCGACTGAACTGAATTGAAAAATGTTTTCCAGTGGATCAACATCAATTTGAAAAGAGGAAAATAAGAATAATAAGTGACTATGTTGATATCCTACTTTGTGCCAGCTAGACAAAGGAGATAGAATTGTGAACAAGAAGTGTTCCTGGACTTCAAGAGTCATACTCCATAAATGGGGAAAATAGTCAACTAGACAACAAGTACAATGCAGAATAATAAGTAATGCTAAAATGATAACAGGATATTTGGGGACAATATGTAACAGACATTTAGTGTCATTTAAGTAGCATTAGGAAGGGTGTTAGCTATGAGAGGTATAGCATTCTGTCAATAGTGCTAGAATAGTCAACACCTTTATGACTGACTTTGATGAAAACACAACAGATATGCATATCAGATCTATGAGTCACTCAAAAATGGAAAATACACATTTTGTTCAATATAATTACCACTTCAATATGACATCACTAATTTAAATACAAAATGAATTCAAGCACAAAATGAGCAAATATCAAAGAACTATATTCATGTTTAAGAAAACTAAAATAATTTAAAATTGGACACTGAAAATATTAAGTAGAAACAAAAGAAGATGATGAAGAAGAGAGGAAGAGGAGAAAAAGGAAAAAGAGGAGGATATATCATGACAAACAAAAACATGCAGATTACTGCTATATATTGAATACTTAGCTTCAATCAAGGTGCTATTTCAGACATTTTTACTCAGGCAACCTTTAGTCTTCATATTAACACAGATGGTGCATGTTCTTAATCAATATTTTATAGAATTAATTTCTCAATGGCCATCATACTTATGGCAGTGAAACCAGTATTTGAATCCAAAACTAATATTAAACTGGTAATACTGGTTTAGATGAAATTTATTTTAATAAATAAAACAAGTATTTTATCTATTTATAGTATATTTATTTATTTTGCAATTCAGTTGCATTTTTTAAATTAATTTTTATTGGAGTATAGTTGCTTTACAACATTGTGTTAGTTTCTGCTGTACAGCAAAGTGAATCAACTGGACTTGACTTATAAATCCAATTGTGATAATCTATAGATCTCTGTTGCCCAAATACCAAGGCCTCTTCTATTTTACAATTTGAATTCCATGCCTGTTAGAATGTTTCTCCAAACAGGCAAAAATGCCTCTTCATTTCCATTCCTTCTTCGGCCTTCCTCTTCCAGCTCAGCTTCTGCATTCTCACTGGCTGTTTTACTGAGAAATAAATATGATGGCATTATCTGCCTTCCTCAGCTCCTCAATGATTTCTTTTCTTCAGTTCAGTTCAGTCACTCAGTCATGTCCGACTCTCTGCGACCCGATGAACTGCAGCACGCCAGGCCTCCCTGTCCATCACCAACTCCCGGAG
>NW_011494944.1:195824-197597 GCF_000754665.1 Bison bison bison | reverse complement strand
CAGCTGTCGTCCCCTTCTCCTCCTGCCCTCAGTCTTTCCCAGCATCAGGGTCTTTTCCAATGAATCAGTTCTTCCCATCAGGTGGCCAAAGTATTGGAGTTTCAGCTTCAACATCAGTCCTTCCGATGAATATTCAGGACTGATTTCCCTTAGGATGGACTGGATCTCCTTGCAGTCCAAGGGACTCTCAAGAGTTTTCTCCAACACCACAGCATTTTAAATGTACAAATTGTATAAAGTGAAATATATTGTACGGAAAATGCTTATGTATATTAATACAGTATGTTTAGTTAATACAAAATATTATGTCTATTTAGTTCTTTGGCCCATTTTTTGATTGCATCATTTATTTTTCTGGAATTGAACTGTAGGAGTTGCTTGTATATTTTTGAGGTTAGTTGTTTGTCAGTTGCTTCATTTGCTATTATTGTCTCCCATTCTGAAGGCTGTCTTTGCACATTGCTTATAGTTTCCTTCATTGTGCAGAAGCTTTTAATTTTAATTAAGTCCCATTTGTTTATTTTTGCTTTTATTTCCAATATTCTGGGTGGTGGGTCATAGAGGATCCTACTGTGATTTATGTCAGAGAGTGTTTTGCCTATGTTCTCCAGGATGGGGAGCATGTGTACACCCGTGGTGGATTCATGTTGATGTATGGCAAAACCAATACAATATTGTAAAGTAATTAGCCTCCAATTAAAATAAATAAATTTAAAATTAAAAAAATAAAAAAATAAAATATTGTGACATATATATTAAGTAATATTTGTCACAGTCCAAACAGTATTGAGAAAAGCTGTCAAAATGCAGAGAGCAAGGCTGCCTATTACCAACAGATGAGTGAGCCAATATGTTTCAATTCAAAACAGCTCAAATAAAAGGTTAGGAGATGATTAAGAGCCTCTTGTGCACTAAAGAAGGAAGGGATCAAAAGGGAAAGTTCTATAAGGAACTGTGAAGGACTTGCCTATGAGTTAACTTCTAGGCACATTTCAAGAATGTTTCTCATTTAAGAACACTGTCAATAAATCACATACTCAATGAGCCCATATCCTACTGATTGGAATCACCACATAAAAATAACCTTTGCTTGGAAATAGGGATGAACATTCTCTTAATGGCTTTTTGAGTTTGCTTTGGTGCTATCAATTTGGCAGCCTAGAAGCTTCATTGTTTTTCCTGCCCCTTGCTGGGACAAAGCCAGTGGGACCTACTCACAGGGAATGAGGCAACTATTTGAAAAAACTAAAAAGATTAAATCCTGAGAAAATGAGCTTAGGGGTGAAAATGGTTTTTGAACATGTGGATTGAATGTAGCATATGCATTTTACTTCTTCCAGAATGTCAAGCCAGATACAAAGTTCAAGTTTCAATTAAGATGAGAAATGATTATAGTAAAGTTGCAGGTTATAAAATCAACACACAAAAATCCCTTGCATTCCTATACACTAATAATGAGAAAACTGAAAGAGAAATTAAGGAAAAAATTACATTCACCATTGCAACAGAAAGAATAAAATACTTAGGAATATATCTACCTAAAGAAACTAAAGACCTATATATAGAAAACTATAAAACACTGGTGAAAGAAATCAAAGAGGACACTAATAGATGGAGAAATATACCATGTTCATGGATTGGAAGAATAAATATAGTGAAAATGAGTATACTACCCAAAGCAATTTATAGATTCAATGCAATCCCTATCAAGCTACCAACGGTATTCTTCACAGAGCTAGAACAAATAATTTCACAATTTGTATGGAAATACAA
>NW_011494944.1:185141-195724 GCF_000754665.1 Bison bison bison | reverse complement strand
GAATAGCCAAAGCTATCTTGAGAAAGAAGAATGGAACTGGAGGAATCAACCTACCTGACTTCAGGCTCTATTACAAAGCCACAGTTATCAAGACAGTATGGTACTGGCACAAAGACAGAAATATTGATCAATGGAACAAAATAGAAAGCCCAGAGATAAATCCACGCACCTATGGACACCTTATCTTTGACAAAGGAGGCAAGAATATACAATGGATTAAAGACAATCTCTTTAACAAGTGGTGCTGGGAAAACTGGTCAACCACTTGTAAAAAATGAAACTAGAACACTTTCTAACACCATATAGAAAAATAAACTCAAAATGGATTAAAGATCTAAACGTAAGACCAGAAACTATAAAACTCCTAGAGGAGAACATAGGCAAAACACCTCTGACATACATCACAGTAGGATCCTCTATGACCCACCTCCAAGAATATTGGAAATAAAAGCAAAAATAAACAAATGGGACCTAATTAAACTTAAAAGCTTCTGCACATCAAAGGAAACTATTAGCAAGGTGAAAAGGCAGCCTTCAGAATGGGAGAAAATAATAGCAAATGAAGCAACTGACAAACAACTAATCTCAAAAATATACAAGCAACTCCTACAGCTCAACTCCAGAAAAATAAATGACCCAATCAAAAAATGGGCCAAAGAACTAAATAGACATTTCTCCAAAGAAGACATACAGATGGCTAACAAACACATGAAAAGATGCTCAACATCACTCATTATCAGAGAAATGCAAATCAAAACCACTATGAGGTACCATTTCACGCCAGTCAGAATGGCTGCGATCCAAAAGTCTACAAGCAATAAATGCTGGAGAGGGTGTGGAGAAAAGGGAACTCTCTTACACTGTTGGTGGGAATGCAAACTAGTACAGCCACTATGGAGAACAGTGTGGAGATTCCTTAAAAAACTGGAAATAGAACTGCCTTATGATCCAGCAATCCCACTGCTGGGCATACACACTGAGGAAACCAGAAGGGAAAGAGACACGTGTACCCCAATGTTCATTGCAGCACTGTTTATAATAGCCAGGACATGGAAGCAACCTAGATGCCCATCAGCAGATGAATGGATAAGAAAGCTGTGGTACATATACACAATGGAGTATTACTCAGCCATTAAAAAGAATACATTTGAATCAGTTCTAATGAGGTGGATGAAACTGGAACCTATTATACAGAGTGAAGTAAGCCAGAAAGAAAAACACCAATACAGTATACTAACGCATATATATGGAATTTAGAAAGATGGTAACAATAACCCTGTGTACGAGACTTCAAAAGAGACACCAATGTATAGATCAATCTTATGGACTCTGTGGGAGAGGGAGAGGGTGGGGAGATTTGGGAGAATAGCATTGAAACATGTATATTATCATGTATGAAACGAGTCGCCAGTCCAGGTTCGATACACGGTACTGGATGCTTGGGCCTGGTACACTGGGACGACCCAGAGGGAGGGTAGGGGAGGGAGGAGGGAGGAGGGTTCAGGATGGGGAACGCGGATATACCTGTGGCGGATTCATTTCGATATTTGGCAAAACTAATACAATATTGTAAAGTTTAAAAAAAAAAAAAAAGATGAGAAATGATTTTTTAATAAGGGTAGTAGTTCAATGATCAGAGAAGGCAATGGCACCCCACTCCAGTACTCTTGCCTGGAATATCCCATGGATGGAGGAGCCTGGTAGGTTGTAGTCCATGGGGTTGCTAAGAGTCAGACACGACTGAGCGACTTCACTTCCACCTTTCACTTCCATGCATTGAAGAAGGAAATGGCAACCCACTCCAGTATTCTTGCCTGGAGAGTCCCAGGGACGGAGGAGCCTGGTGGGCTGCCGTCTATGGGTCTCACAGAGTCGGACACGACTGAAGCGACTTAGCAGCAGCAGCAGCAGCAGCAGCAGCAGCAGCTTCAATGATAGAAATCCTGCACTGAGAATTATGTTTATCCATTATTGACAGAATTAAATTAAATAATGTTTGGTAAGGAGTGCTTTGTAGAAAAATTTCCCCTAGAGAATAGCATATGGCAAGCCGTGTTAAAGTCCCTCTAAGCATTAAAGTCTTTGATACTAACCATTATGAAAAAAGCAATAAACAAACAAATAATAATTAGATATTGAACCATGTGGATAGATACGAAGAATGCCATTTATTTAAACATTCTCTCTCTAATGAAATCCCTTTTTATATACAAATATATTGCCAAGGGACCTTGTAAAACTGTTTGTAACAAAGATACAAATCTTTCTTTAGTTATGAATCAGTAGAGAACTATTAAGTAGAATTGAAGAGTGCATATTGTGTCTGTACCTATAGGGATAATTGGAGAAAAGAAAAGATAGACATACAGGATGAATTAAATTACCAAACACTTCAGGAAAATATGTGCATAGGTAACAAAATTAATGGTTATTTATTAATAATTGCACTAAACAATCATTCCAGATGTGTAGTCCAACTTTAATGTATAAAATCAATTTAATATGGGTCCAACTCTCACTTCATCAAGTATCTTTACATTCTCTATATGAATCATATGTTTTCTATTAAATCTGTGTCTATTGTTGTTTATCATTCCCATAAACTAGGGCTTGTGAGTAGATAGGAAATTCAGAATTAACTTGAGACAATTTAAGTCATGAATACCAATGATGTTAACCAAGTTCAAAAACAAAATTACATGATTTGCTCAAAACAAATACAAATAATAAGCTGTTTCTCTCTGGGAGCACTAAAACAGTGGTTGAAATCACTATTTCAAATTTATTTAACAACTTTTCTTTAATTTTAGGATAGGCTACCCACTCTAGTATTCCTGGGCTTCGCTGGTAGCTCAGACAGTAAAGAATGCACCTGCAATGTGGGAGACCTGGGTTTGATCCCTGGGTCGGGAAGATGGAGGGCATGGTGACTCACTCCAGTATTCTTGCCTGGAGAATCCCATGGACAGAGGAGCCTGGTGGGCTCCAGTCCATGGGGTCACACAGAGTTGGACATGACTGAGTGATAAAGCACATACATTATTCATTCATGTGTAAAAGAGTGTATAGTAAAAAGATACTTTTTCAGTGTTATTGGAGAGTTGTGAAAAATGTTTTATGGATGAACATAGAAATATAGAAAATAAATTTGATTTTTTTCAATTAGAATACTTCTGTGATGAGTGGAATTTGAAAATGACTTAGTTTCCTATATATTACCCTCCCCTTGAGGGTGGGAAGAATATGTGAATATGACTGAATGTCTTTTTTATGATCATTTTATATTATAGGGAATGTTTATAAAGTTTGTAGATGTAATTAAGATGACTGATCAATTTGACTTTGAATTAACTAAAACAGAGGATATCTTTGGTTAAGTTCAGTTCAATCACTCAGTCATGTCCAACTCTTTGTGACCCCCATGGACTGCTGACGGACTTTTGTTGGCAAAGTAATGTCTCTGCTTTATAATATGCTGTCTAGGTTGGTCATAGCTTTTCTTGCAAGGAGCAAGCGTCTTTTAATTTCATGGCTGCAGTCACCATCTGCAGTGATTTTGGAGCCCATGAAAATAAAGGCTGTCACTTTTTCTATTGTTTCCCCATCTATTTTCCATGAGGTGATGGGACCAAATGCCATGATCTTAGTTTCTGAATGCTGAGTTTTAAGCCAGCTTTTTCACTCTCCTCTTTCAATTTCATCAAGATAAAATTGTAGCCCCAGCCAATACTTGTTTTTCAACTTGTGAGACCCTGAGAACTTTATAAGTATAATTTTGAAACTTTTATCATCTTAATACTCTACATTTCAAAGAGTAATTCTCTATATTTACTACTCTACTACTTACTTATCAAATATGAATGACATCTTCTGATTTTTGGCCATTAAAGATGAGAAAATCAGCCTTGCCACACAGTCTTCTAATTTCCCTTTGTTGTTTAAAAATTCAGTTCTGTTCAGTCGCTCAGTCGTGTCTGACTCTTTGCGACCCCATGAACCGCAGCACGCCAGGTGTCCCTGTCCATCACCAACTCCCGGAGTCCACTCAAACCTATGTCCATTGAGTCAGTGATGCCATCCAACCATCTCATCTTCTGTCGTCCCCTTCTCCTCCTGCCCTCAATCTTTCCCAGCATCAGGGTCTTTTCCAGTGACTCAGCTCTTTGCATCAGGTGGCCAAAGTACTGGTTTCAGCTTCAACATAAGTCCTTCCAATGAAGGACTGATCTCCTTTAGGATGCACTGGTTGGATTTCCTTGCAGTCCAAGGGACCCTCAAGAGTCTTCTCCAACACCACAGTTCAAAAGTGTCAATTCTTCTGTGCTCAGCTTTCTTTATAGTCCAACTCTCACATCCATACATGACCACTGGAAAAACCATAACCTTGACTAGATGGATGTTTGTTGGCAAAGTACGGACAATATCTTTTCTATGGTAAGAGTTTATTTTTTTTTACATGGTTCTCACATTTGTTTTGGTCTGAGTTCTAGCATCAGATGTATTCATGACTTGCTTTTATTCCTTTAACTATGCTATTTCTAGTAATCTTTCAGTTGGGTATATCTCTTCCAGAAGATTATTTAAGGGCATATGATATTAGTAATTAGAAATTATTGACTTATTATTTGAAAAAAGAGTTTGGCTGTGTATCAACTTGTTGGCCTTAGATTCTGTCCTTTATTATTTCATAAGTATTGTTTTGATGGTTTTCTGGTGTTTAATGTTGCCTTGTATAAAACTGAGACCCTGTGCAAATAACTTGGTTTTTATATGTGTACATTTAAGTGTTTTTTCTTCTTAATTCAGAGGTATATTTTTTGGCTTACATCTTTATTTTATTTGTTTTCTTTCATATTTTAGCTTTTGAAGGGCTCTACCATTTATATATTGAATTTTATTTGTCTCATTTGTATCATTTTTCTCTATCATAATTTTAATGTTTGTTAAATTTTATTTCCTTTTGCTTATTTTTATCTAAATTATGTATTCTCCTATATTCTCACCAAACTAGGTGCAGTCTTTCTCTGTGATCATTCTATGTACAGGTGGCCCTCTGTATCTGCAGATTCCACAACTGAAAAAACTTTCCAGAATTTCCAGAAAGGAAAACTCGAGTTTGCCACACATTGGCAACTATTTTTTATAACATTTATATTGTATTTATGGCTATTTGCATAGCATTTGGGGCTTCCCAGGTGACTCTAGTGGTAAAGAACACACCTGCCAATTCAAGAAACCTGGGTTCAATCCCTGGGTTGGGAAATCCCCTGGAGTAGGAAAATGCATGCGACTCCAGTATTCTTGCCTGGAGAATCCCATGAATAGAGAAGCCTGATAGGCTACTGTTCATAAGGTTGCATAGAGTCGGACATGACTAAAGCAATTTAGCATGCATGGCACATAGCAGTTACATTGTAGTAGGTATTGCAGGTAATCTAGGGGTGATTTAAAACATATAGGGAGATCTAGGTAAGTTACATGCAAATACTATGCCATTTTATATAAGGGGCTTGAGCATATGAAATTTTGGTATCCAAGGGGGTCCTAGAACCAATGCCCCCCATAGTTCTTCAGTTTCGTGATTTTTCTGTTGTCCCCTCTTTTCCTGTCAACTACTATTTTACCTTTTGTTTCTTCTTTGAGTCATTAAATATTTAATTTGAAGATAGGGTAGATTAGTATACACTTAAAAGAGTGGAATCTATCATTAAGTGCTGTGTGAACAATGGAAATTTGAGAAAAAATATTTTCACTGAAACAATATTTTGTCATGTGTTCTTTGTCTCATATTTTTTTCCTGATATTCTGTCATCCTTCAGTATTTATATATAGATCTTCTGTTGGTTACTTCAAAAATTTTCAAATTAGAAAGAGCTGACTGTTTTTGTAAGCCAGCTATTTGGATTATCTTTTGCTATTAGTTTAATTTTAAACTTTTAAAGTGACTGTCAAAAAGTTTCTGTGCATTTTTTCAACAGAGAAAAACATTCATAATATTTTATAATTGGAGTACCCATTTAGGGACTTTAAAAAAATAAAATCAGTGCAAAATTGGTGTTAGATAATTTCAGCCCTTTGACAGCTAAGAATGTCTTTCACTGATTTTACATATGAACAGGAAATAAAATACATACAAAAATTTCAATTAACTTTCCCTAAATTATAATAGGTTATTCTCCAATCTTTCTTGGCATTCAGTCTGAGCATTCATTGTTGGCAGTCTGAGCTTTTGATGTTAATAAGAATTCTCTTTTCACTTATTGTCATTGTTATTTGGTGTGAGCTTGTTTTACCTGCATGAGAAATTACTAAACAGCTGCTCTTTAGTTGCCCGTTGTGATTAATTTATTTAATGCATAAATTTCACTGACTCAACATATTTAAAGATTGTATTTAATTTCATTTAAATAATTCTTCAAAATACTTGACAGTAAAATAATTTAAGATTTATTATGGCAAATTTCTCTCAAATTGATGACACTAATTTTAAATTGCCATGAATAATTAGGGTAGCTGTCCTGTAACTCCTTTATCAGCATTATGTATTACTGGTAGTATTTATGTTAAAGTCTAATAAATTGCATTAATTCAAATTTTTCCAGTTGTTAATGAGCCACTTTTTCTTAGAGTTTGGTGAGGAAACATTGGCAAAGTAGCATCAGCTCTGGAGTCTACAGAAGTCAGGCAGAGTCTGACAGTGGGGTTGAAGTTTGACTTGATCATATATTATTGACTCCAATCTTGGATGTGTCACTCTGATCTTGAATTTCAGTATTATATATGTGGAAAATAATCACATCTACTTCATAGGGTTGTTAGGATTATAACATAATGCTGATAAATAATGTGCATAATAAAGTTTAGGTATATATTTTGATCTCAGAATATGATTGTTATTTTAGTAATTTTTATTGTTATTTTTATATTGTTACAGTACTATTATTATTCTTGCCATCCCATATTTGTCTTCCTTCTCTTGAAAATAGTATATTCCTTACACTATGTATCTACTGGGCTCTCCTGTTGAGATTCTTTTTACTGATATATACAGCAATTATTATCAGAATATTAATATTTTCATATTTGTAACGTTTTGTTCTTTTTTTTTCCTTTTATTCCTTTAAGCCAAGTTCTCTGTACTACATTTTAAGTTTGTACAAGCTGATGCTATTGGGCTGATGTTTACCTTCTTCTCTTTTTTATTACTTTAAGATCATATGCAAATTGACAAAAATCTCACTATCCAAACCTCCTATAGAAATCTCAAATTCAATATATACATGATCTTAAGGTTTATCTGATCTGATCTGATCTGATAGTTTACCCCAAATTCCTCACATTTTTTATTAACATTTCAAGCCCTAAATATGTATGTATATATACATTATATATTTTCCTTATATTAGATTATTGTCTTAGTTTCTATATTAGAGAATACCCAAACAGAAATTGCTTCAAAAAGATAGGTACTTATCTTTTCATATGTAAAATTTAGAGGAAGACAGCTCTATTGTCATCAGAGACTTGGACTCCTATCTCCTTGCTCTTACATTATCAATATTGGACTTTTATTTTGTGTTCCAATAAGACTGTTTCAACTTCTACCTTCAAATCTGCCTTTCAGTCACAAGGAGACTATAAATGGAAAGACGAACATGGTTCTTTTCTTTAGGGGACATAAATTAAATATGACACACATAACTTCTGAACATATTCCACTGGTTACAACTTAGTTTCAGGGTCATCTATCTGTAAAGAGGCTGAGAAAGTCCTTTCCTAAGAGCCTGCAGGCCCACTAAGATTTTTATTTTGAGTAAATATATGTAAAAAGGAGGCTCCTCATTGATCATCAACTGCACACAAGCACTTTCTTTCACTACAGACCACTCACACTATCCCTAATGGACAATCATAAATTCCATCAATGATTATATACCACTCAAAGCCTAGGATTTGTGGACAATGTGTCATTTGCTTCATTAGGTCAGTATGTGGCCCTTCATGAATTAACTATATAGAAATAGACTGTGGCTCAAATGGTAAAAAATCTGCCTGCAATGCAGGAGACCAGGGTTCGATCCCTGGGTTGGGAAGTTCCTCTGGAGAAGGGAATGGCAATCCACTCAAGTATTCTTGCCTGGAGAATTTCATGGACAGAGAAGCCCAGTGGGCTACAGTCCATGGGGTCGCAAAGAGTCGGACACGACTGAGCAACTAACATACATACATACAAAGCCTAGGGTTTGGGGAAAATGTGTCATTTGCTTCATTAGATCAGGATATGGCCCTTCATGAATTAACCATATAGAAATAAGAAGACTTGTTGCATCCTTCATTCTCATGCTTAGTAAATAATGATTAAATCATAACATGAATACTGAGAAAAACTCACATTCCTAAAAGGAAAGAAGGCAATGATATAGGAGTATTTGTATATAGAAATGATTAAATATTCCTTGGCAAGAAATAATTATATTTTTTGCTTTGGCAATAGACCTTGATTTATATATCTGGCAGCTGCTAACTTTCTGTCTGAGATAAACTCCTTTTCTCCATTGATCTCTGTGGTCTAGATGCCAGATAAAATACAGGATGCTCAGTTGAATTTGAATTTCAAATTGGGTGATCTGCATTTTTATTTGTTAAATTTGGCAATAGTGCTGTGTGGATCTGGCTTTAGCTTTTGTGCAGGCAATTACCATTTTTCTGTTTTTCATAGTCACATGTGATACAATTTGAGGAGACCTTTATTGTAGGCTGTAAAATTTCTGTATATGGTTTGTCTGCTAGCATAATTTGAGGCCTTGTGAGTTGATTTAGAAACTGAGAAATCACAGAATTGTGGGGTGGGGGGAGGTGTCCAAGATTTGTTTTTATTTATAAATACAAGTTCTTCGAATCTAAGTTGAGATAGTGGTCATTTTGCTTTAATCATTTCCATGTTCAAAAATTCAAGTCAAAGATCTCCCTCAGACATAGTTTAGACATTGTAAGGTCATTTTCTTTTATTGGTTACCATTTTTTTTTCTCAATTTAATGCAGGTTCTCTTGAGGCCATCTGGAAAAAAAACAAAAAAATAAAAACAAAACATGTTGCTATGGGAAAGCAAATTTGTTTTCTGTATAATTGGATGGTCTCCTGACTACTATCAAAGCTACACTTCCTGTAAGTCTCCTCTCTAACTCTATTGTTCCCTAGGCATTTATAAATTATGATATGTGCATAGAAATTTTGAATGTTGCATCTCTGCATTTCCTTTCTCTTTACCTAGAAGTCCTTCTGTAATTGTCCAGATTGTCACTTCATAATTAGCTAAAATGTCACCTCCTCTGTAAAGCCTGAACTGAGTCTTCCAAAAAGCATTCAGTTAGTTCAGTTCATTTGCTCAGTTGTGTCTGACTCTTTGTGACCCCATGGACTGCAGCATGCCATGCCTCCCTGTGCATCACTAACTCCTAAAGCTTACTGAAACTCATGTCCATCGAGTCAGTGATGCCATTGAACTATCTCATTTTCTGTCGTCCCCTTCTCCTCCTGTCTTCAATCTTTCCCAGCATTAAGGTCTTTTCCACTGAGTCAGTTCTTTGCATGGGTGGCCAAAGTATTGGAGTTTCAGCTTCAGCATCAGTCCTTCCAATGAATATTTAGGGTTGATTTCCTTTGGGATTGACTGGTTTGATATCCTTGCATCCAAGGAACTCTCAAGAGTCTTCTCGAACACTGCTGTTCAAAAGGTCACCAGACCATCAATTCTTTGGCGCTCATTTTCTTTATAGTCCAACTCACATCCATACATGACTACCAGAAAAGCCATAGCTTTGACTAGGTCAAGTAATGTCTACTTTTTTAATATGCTGTCTAGGCTGGTCATAGATTTTCTTCTAAGGAGCAAGTGTCTTTTAATTTCATGGCTGGAATTTCAGTTGAGGTATTTCAAATCCTAAAAATGATGCTGTGAAAGTACTGTATTCAATAAGCCAGCAAATTAGGAAAACTCAGCAATGGCCACAGGACTGGAAAAGGTTAGTTTTCATTCCAATCCCAAAGAAAGGGAAAGTCAAAGAATGTTCAAACTATCACATGATTGCATTCATCTCTCATGCTAGCAAAGTAATGCTCAAAATTCTCCAATCCAGGCTTCAATACTACGTGAACCATGAAGTTCCAGATGTTCAAGCTGGATTTAGAAAAAGCAGAGGAAGAAGAGATGAAATTGCCAACATCTGTTGGATCTTAGGAAAAGCAAGAGAGTTCCAGAAAAACACTGACTTCTGCTTTATTGACTACACCAAGGTCTTTGACTGTGTGGATCACAACAAACTTTGGAAAATTCTTATGGAGATAGGAATACCAGACCACCTTACCTGCCTCCTGAGAAATTTGTGTGCAGGACAAGAAGCAACAGTTAGAACAGGAGATGGAACAACAGACTGGTTCCAAATTGAGAAAGGAGTATGTCAAGGCAGTATATTATTACCCTGCTTATTTAACTTATATGCAGATATATATTGTCACCCTGCTTATTTAACTTATATGCAGAGTACATCATGAGAAACGCTGGGCTGGAAGAAGCACAAGCTGG
>NW_011494944.1:178061-185041 GCF_000754665.1 Bison bison bison | reverse complement strand
AAGATCATGGCATCTGGTCCCATCACTTCAGGGAAATAGATGGGGAAACAGTGGAAACGGTGTCAGACTTTATTTTTGGGGGCTCCAAAATCACTGCAGATGGTGACTGCAGCCATGAAATTAAAAGACACTTGTTCCTTGGAAGAAAAATTATGACCAACCTAGATAGCATATTGAAAAACAGAGACATTACTTTGCCAACAAAGGTCCATCTAGTCAAGGCTATAGTTTTTCTAGTGGTCATGTATGGATGTGAGAGTTATACTGTGAAGAAAGCTGAGCACCAAAGAATTGATACTTTTGAACTGTGGTGTTGGAGAAGACTCTTGAGAGTCCCATGGACTGCAAGGAGATCCAACCAGTCCATTCTGAAGGAGATCAGCCCTGGGATTTCTTTGGAAGGAATGATGCTAAATGTGAAACTCTAGTACTTTGGCTACCTCATGCGAAGAGTTGACTCATTGGAAAAGACTCTGATGCTGGGAGGGATTGTGGGCAAGAGGAGAAGGGGACGACTGAGGATGAGATGGCTGAATGGCATCACTGACTCGATGGGCGTGAGTCTGAGTGAACTTCGGGAATTGGTGGTGGACAGGGAGGCCTGGTGTGTTGTGATTCATGGGGTTTCAAAGAGTCGGACACTACTGAGCAACTGAACTGAGCTGAACTGAGAATACATCATGGGAAATGTCAGTCCGGATGAAGCACAAGCTGGAATCAAGATTTCCCGGAGAAATCTCAATAACCTCAGCTATGCAGATGATATCACCCTTAGGCAGAAGTGAAGAAGAACTAAAGAGCCTCTTGATGAAATTGAAAGAGGAGAGTGAAAAAGTTGGCTTAAAACTCAACATTCAGAAACGAAGATCATGGCATTCGGTCCCATCACTTCATGGCAAATAGATGGGGAAACAATGGAAAAAGTGACTGACTTTATTTTTGGGGGCTCCAAAATCACTGTGGATGGTGACTGCAGCCATGAAATTAAAAGACACTTTCTCTTTGAAAGAGAAGCTATGACCAGCCTATACAGTATATTAAAAAGCAGAGACATTACTCTGCCAACAAAGGTCCTTCTAGTCAAAGCTATATTTTTTTCCATTAGTCATGTGTGAATGTGAGAGTTGGCCTATAGAGGAAAGTGAAGTCACTCTCAGTTGTGTCCAACTCTTTGACCCCATGGACTGTAGCCTATTAGGTCCCACAGTCCATGGGATTTTCTAGGCAAGAAGTGGGTTGCCATTTCCTTGAACTGAGTGCCAAATATTTGATGCTTTTGAACAGTGATGTTCGAGAAGACTCTTGAGAGTCCCTTGGACTGCAAGGAGATCAAACCAGTCAATCCCAAAGGAAATCAACCCTGAATATTTGGAAGGACTGATGGTAAAGCTGAAACTCTAATACTTTGGCCACCAGATGCAAAGAACTGATGCACTGGAAAAGACCTTGATGCTGGGAAATATTGAATACAGTAGGATAAGGGGATGACAGAGGATGAGATGGTTGGGTGGCATCACCAACTCAATGAACATGAGTTTGAATGAGCTCCAGGAGTTGGTAATGGATAGGGACGCCTTGTGTGCTGCAGTCTATGGGCTTGCAAAGATTTGGACATGACTGAGCAACTCAACTGAAGTGAATATTTTATTTCCTTTTCCCTTCTGAATTTTGTGAGTATTCACTGTAAGCCAACAGCTCTTCTTTGTAAACTGCTCATAAGATGATTATGTAGAAAGATGAATTCTAACTCTTCCCTTTGGCAATTTGCATAGCAAACAAAATGCAATAAATATATACATACATACATATAAAAAGGGCTTCCCTTGTGGCTCAGCTGATAAAGAATACACCTGCAATGTGGGAAACTTGGGTTTGATCCCTGGTTTGGGAAAATCCCCTGGAGAAAGGAATGGCTACCCACTCCAGTATTCTGGCCTTGAGAATTCCATGGACTATAGTCCATGAGGTCACACATAGTTGGACATGACTAACTCTCACTTTTGCATATAAAATAAGGATAAAAAAATCTTTAAAATATATTACCAAAGAACGTATTAGATGTGTTTTTTCCTCTGTAGAATGAAAGTCACTATTTGTTCATATTTTCTCAAATAATTCAAATCTACTTTTCTATTTGCAGGGTTTGGAGACATAGTATCTGACTAAGATCTCTGGAAAGGAATCAGCTTTCATAGTTTTCAATGTCATTACTGGGCTTCATGTTTCACCCACATTTCACTTTCATGCAAACTCTTACAAGGCTAGTATTCTTAATACACATTTTCAATAATGTAATTCCTTAAGCCAAAATAGACGGTGGTTCCACATTCAAGAACCTAACTCTTATGATCTCAACTTATCTTTATGTTGTCAACTACTTGCTTGTAGTTCTCTATACCCCAAGCAAGCCTGTCTTAACTGCTTCCTTGCCTTCATTCATCCTTGCACTCAACTTGCAGCAATCTTCCCCATCTCATATTTATCTGTGTGATGTTAGTACTACCTGTCTTTGTAAGCTCAATACCACTATTCTCTATGAGCCCTCTCCTGAGCCTAATGAAAGTGAAAGTGTTAGTCGATCAGTCCTGTCGGACTCTTTGCAATCCCATGGAGTGTATCGTGCCAGGCTCCTATGTCCATGGAATTCTCCAGGCAAGAACACTGGAGTGGGTTGTCATTCCCTTCTCCAAAGCAATTCTCAACCCAAGGATCAAACATGGGTCTCTGGCATGTGGGCAGATGCTTTACCATCTGAGCCACCAGGGAAGTCAATATAAACAGAAGCGAACATATGTATATGTCTAAGGTTGTAAGTGTGATGTGGGCACACAATTACTAATGATACCACTTAATTAGAAATTTATTTTCTAATTTTGATATCAAGCCCAAGTGCAGGCACTTCAAAATTGTCAGCGTGTTTGAAAAGACTTTGAGAGGTGAGTAGCAGGTAAATGACTTAACAAATCCATTTTATTAAATATACAACTAATCCATTTTATTAAATATACAATATCCTATTTATCTCTGTACAACCATGTTTCCTGTCAAGAGGAAATAAAATTTACTAGATTATGAACATGATAACTATAGGAAACTTTTCAGTATCTATTGCCAATTTGCTCTGTGTCTTAGTCAAAAAGTATTTTTTAAAAAGCAAATCAACCATGGTTCAGTAAATATAAGATATCTACCAGTACTGTTGTAGCTTAAAAACAATCATTTAGAAAGAGCAACACTACCTAATCTCCAAAAATGTTAGTGACATCTGTTGAAATGTAAAGGGTACCATTATTTTAGTCTGGTGAAAACATTTTGTTCAAGTATGGGCTCCTGACTTGCAAAGAAAAATAGTCTCTGGGTTATGTCAATAGCATTAAAGCATTAGCTACAGCATGAAAAAATAAGTTAACCTATGTATCATACTTGGATATAAGTATCTTTGGCTAGGTTTCTGATGAGTACAGTCTCTGAAGAATTTCCCCTTCCCGTTACAATTATTTGCATTTTAATTTGCAGCCATTTGTATCACCATGCCATTGCAGGTCTATTCAGGGAGCTACTTTAAATGTTTTATGTACTAAATGGATGTTAGAAAAATCCCCCAATGTTGTTAATACCATAAATGCACAGGCAGTCACAAAAAGTAATACTTCACTATAGTTATTCTGATGTCAACTTCTAAGATAAAAATTTTAGACCCACTGGAAAATGAAAATACACATACATAGACCATTTTGCAAATGGTTTCAGGAGATTCCTATGCTTTAAGAAGCCCATGGGCTCCCCAACTATGACAATTTTTAAATAAGTGGTCATAAGTGCTCCCTTTCCAAGATGGGGCCCAATATCCCTTTTCCTTAATTCTAGGTGGGCTGTGATTCGCTTGCAACCAATAAAATGTGGCAAGAGTGGCAATGCATGTCTAATCCATAAATTGATCTATTTTTCACCTTGTTTGCTAAAACACTGGTGCTTGAAGCTATGAGCAGCATGTAAGACTTTTGTCTAAACCGAGGACATCATATTGTAAGACAGTCAATCCACTTGGAAAGACCAACTATAGTAGCTTCTGTGGTTAGCAGTCCTAGTCTTTGAGTCCTCATAGTTGTGATGCCAGATATAAAAATAAAATAGTCTTTACATGACTTTAGCCTCAAGACATTGAGTCACCTCCAGTTTTGATCCTTCTCAGAAGAATAACCTTGGGGTAGAAGAAATGTGCTTCCTTTTGGCCCTTTTTAAATTTCTAACCAACAGAAGACAAGAATAAATGTATTTTTTCTTTTACACAATGAATTTGGGATAACTTTATGCAGATATGTTTGTTATTCAATACAACAACTTATATTAAAAAGTTTAAGTATGTAGAGACAAGAAACCCAGAAGTATTGGGTTTGACTGAACTCAACTAGTCACACAAGGACTTAAAAGCAGAAAAAATTTTGATATTCTGTTTCTTCCAGGAAATGCAGATTCATAAAAATAGATCAAAATTGGAAATCCAGTCTGCCAAGTTAATGTGTGCTAAGTCCCTCAACTGTGACTTTTTAAATATAGGATTTCAAAAGAAAAAGATAATCATAATTAAAAGCAAACAAATTCATTAAGTTAATCCTCAGAGGGCATGTTCCCCCCCCAGATTTGGCATATTGCCAAGTTATTTCTTCTTTATTAATGAGAATATATTTGGCTCAGGTGTGAAAACAAATTAACTATCAGTTTTTGTGACTTCATATAAGGAGGTCTATGTGTTGTTCATGACAGATATTTACTTCATGGCTGCTAGTTATTTTTGTTTTGTTGAGGGGGAGGGTGGTAGGAAATTTCTCCATATAGTCAAATCCATAACTAACCTGAAAGGCTTCTTTCACCTTATAGTAACTCCATCATTAGGGACATATATCTCTAAATTTTGGTGAGAAATGTAAAGAAAGAACTTAAAAATCACGAGGGTTTTATGAAGGGCCAAGTTTGAAAGAAGACAGATGATTTTTATCCATATCTTGTTGGAAAACACAGATAAAAATCTAAACTTTAGCCATAAAAGAAATATAGTCTCTCTGTGTCCTTAGAAAAAGGAAAATGTAATGAAGTTGGGTGAAGAGCTAACAATGTATTGTCAAATCCTGCTGAAAGTTAAATTCTAATCATTCTGTTTATTTTATTAATATTTTGTACTACATATTTTCCTTTGAGTGTCTGATATATCTGACTCTAACCAAAAGCTTATTTTTAGACCTTTCATGATATGAATGGACTGCTATGTTAAGGATTAGGTGACATCTAAATGTAGAGAAAAATAAAATTTATTGAACATTATAGAAGAAATACTAAAATAACGTGTTAGTTCAAAGTAAAAAATATCACTCCATTTTGTATTTTTTGATCAAAGTAGGACATAAGCAATGAATTATTTATTGTATCAAAAAGGTGATAAATTTTAGCAAACACAAAGTGAAACAGTGAGCACAAAAGCAGCTTATTGTCACCTATAATATATAAATTATGTGCTCTACAATGGGATGATTCATGATGTTTTAAAGTCTTCTTATTTTTAGTATCAGAAGTGGTAATACAAATTCTTCTTCTGGTTCAATGCTTTTAATTATTTCTAGCAGTAATTTCCCCAGTGAATCAAAGTATTTATTTATTGGTCTATTTGAAATGACTTAGCAAGCAAACATTCTGGATGAACCTATGTGTCATCCTCTTTATTAGAATCATTAACATCTTCTTTTTCTACAGAAATATTAACAAAGGCAGGACATCGTTTATTCTTCAGAATAACAAGAGTGCAGGTCACCTGGAATTTAAATGACATCAAAACTCATGGTTAGAAACAGAAATTAGTCAGTTACCAAAAAAAGCTCTTGGCTTTTCCTAAGAGTAACTTCTCTATTGAAATAGTTGTCATCATGCAGATAACTATGTAATCTTGGGAAAATGTAAAGGAAGCAACTATTTGAAGGAGCTGCAGACTTAAAGCAGACAGAAAGTGAGGGGGACTTGAGTCTAAATAAGAGAAATATAGCACTTTATACTTGTGGTTTAACTTTTAGCCTGAGACACTTGGCAGTTTAGATGGAAGGCATGGGTGGCATGGGTGGAATGAGGTGAGGTGGAAACAGTTGTATTCAAAGCTAAAAGCTACAGTCATTTTAACTTTACAAATAACAGGATGGAAATTGGGGCTTTTGGGGTGGCTGGAAAGTATTTCAGGAAATAGGATTGACAAGACTTCTTGTCTGAAGGAATATAGCAGGTTTGGTAGTGGGGTGTTGGGGAGTTGGGGAATACCTCTACCACGTACATAGAATAACCGATAAAAGATAGTGGTTACTGTTATTAAAACTATATCATGAGTTCAATTATTCTGTTACAAAATGTCAATCAGGCAGTTGTAAACATGACAGAGAAAAGCTATAAATATATACATAAATATATACATATATTAATACTTTAGTTAATATAAATATATACTTATATATAATATAATATACATATAATATATAATTATAAATATGAAAATTATACTAATAAATATAATATATAATTCATATATATTATACACATAACGTATATACTTTTATAAATATATATATACAGTTATATACATCTGTATAATTTATATTATGTATATATAATATATACATAATTTATATATCAATTATATATGAATATACATATTATGAATAAATATATATTTATATATTATATTATTCATTATACTAATATATTACATGTTAATATTATATATATATTATGCATTAATATTAATATATTGATATATTACAACTATTATATGTTAATATATTATAATAGATACAATAATATAATATATGAAAATTAACATATTCATGTAATACCAAATATTAATACAGGCTAATATATTATATATAAAATATTATATGTACATAATCTATATACACTAATATTAATATATTAACAATATTAACTATTATATTAGGTATATAAAATAT
>NW_011494944.1:177721-177872 GCF_000754665.1 Bison bison bison | reverse complement strand
TATTAATATTAATATATTAATAATAAAATTATATCAGTTAATATATATATTAATATATAATATATAGTACATATAACATATCATATTTATATATTATATATGATATGATATCATATTATATATATTATATTATACATATATAGTATACAGG
>NW_011494944.1:176629-177222 GCF_000754665.1 Bison bison bison | reverse complement strand
ATATATATAATATACAATATAATGTACATAATGTATATTATATATATTATACTATATAATATATAATAAAATATATAATATATCAGATCAGATCAGTCACTCAGTCATGTCCGACTCTTTGTGACCCCATGAATAGCAGCACACCAGGCCTCCCTGTCCATCACCACCTCCTGGAGTTCACTGAGACTCACGTCTATTGAGTCCGTGATGTCATCCAGCCTTCTCATCCTCTGTCGTCCCCTTGTCCTCTTGCCCCCAATCCCTCCCAGCATCAGAATCTTTCCCAATGAATCAACTCTTCGCATGAGGTGGCAAAAGTACTGGAGTTTCAGCTTTAGCATCATTCCTTCCAAAGAAATCCCAGGGCTGATCTTCAGAATGGACTGGTTAGGTCTCCTTGCAGTGCAAGGGACTCTCAAGAGTCTTCTCCAACACCACAGTTCAAAAGCATCAATTCTTCAGCGCTAAGCCTTCTTCACATTCCAACTCTCACATCCATACATGACCACAGGAAATACCATAGCCTTGACTAGACGAACCTTTGTTGGCAAAGTAATGTCTCTGCTTTTGAATATGCTATCTAGGTTGTTATA
>NW_011494944.1:176070-176390 GCF_000754665.1 Bison bison bison | reverse complement strand
ATATAAACATATATATATATATTTATATATGTAATATATTATACATATATTTTATATATTTTACATATATAATATGTATTCAATATATTATATAATATTATAATATATTATTTATATCAGATCAGTCGCTCAGTCCTGTCTGACTTTTTATGACGCCATGAATTGTAGCACACCAGGCCTCCCTGTCCATCACCAAATCCCGGAGTTCAATGAGACTCACATCCATCAAGTCAATGATGCCATCCAGCCATCTTATCCTCTGTCGTCCGCTTCTCCTCCTGCCCCCAACCCCTCCCAGCATCAGAGTCTTTCCCAATGAC
>NW_011494944.1:173233-173698 GCF_000754665.1 Bison bison bison | reverse complement strand
CTCCATCCCTTCATTCTTTCTGGAGTTATTTCTCCACTGATCTCCAGTAGCCTATTGGGCACCTACTGACCTGGGGAGTTGCTCTTTCAGTATCCTATCATTTTGCCTTTTCATACTGTTCATGGGGTTCTCAAGACAAGAATAATGAAGTGATTTGCTATTCCCTTCTACAGTGGACCACATTCTGTCAAATCTCTGTGGTAATAAGAGGGCTCAAAGATGTCAATACTTGTTAAGCTATACATTTAATTTTTAATTTTCTATGTCTTTGATTTGGGTTAAAAACTTTTTTAAATAAAAACAAAAATTATATTCTTATAATGCCTTTGGAAAGACTATAATTTATATATAAAAATATTTATATATATATTTGTAAATTTATATGTTGTATATTTATATATAATATATAATATTATATATTGTATATATTACATAAATAATATATATTATGTATTATATTATGTT
>NW_011494944.1:170192-172581 GCF_000754665.1 Bison bison bison | reverse complement strand
GCGGCTGAGAGGAGATCCCCAGCGTCCGAGGTCAGGGGCAGCAGCCAGGAGGAGCTACCCCATGCCCCTAAGCCTGAGGCCAGGGGTAACGGCCGGGAGGAGATACACCATGCCCCAAGCCTGAGGCCAAGGGCAGAGGTGGGGAAAAGCAAGGGCACAACCGAGGCCAGGGGTGGTGGCCGGGAAGACCAACCCCACGGCCAAGGATCCATGGCTGCGCGGGCACAGGAGGGCCTAGAGGAGCTATTCCACACTGAAGGTCAGGAAGGGCGGCAGTGAGGAGACACCCCTCAACCAAGGTAAGGAGCAATGGCTGCGCTTTGCTGGAGCAGCCGTGAAGAGATACCCCACGCCCAAGGTAAGAGAAACACAAGTAAGATGGTAGGTGTTGCAAGAGGGCATCAGAGGACAGACACACTGAAACCATACTCACAGAAAACTAGTCAATCTAATCACACTAGGACCACAGCCTTGTCTAACTCAATGAAACAAAGCCATCCATGCCCCTGGGACAACCGAAGATGGGCGGGTCATGATGGAGAGATCTGACAGAATGTGGTCCACTGGAGAAAAGAATAGCAAATCCCTTCATTATTCTTGTCTTGAGAACCCCATGAACAGTATGAAAAGGCAAAATGATAGGATACTGAAAGAACAACTCCCCAGGTCAGTAGGTGCCCAATAGGCTACTGGAGATCAGTGGAGAAATAACTCCAGAAAGAATGAAGGGATGGAGCCAAAGCACAAAGAATACCCCGCTGTGGATGTGACTGGTGATAGAAGCAAGGTCCGATGCTGTAAAGAGCAATATTGCATAGGAACCTGGAATGTCAGGTCCATGAATCAAGGCAAATTGGAAGTGGTCAAACAAGAGATGGCAAGAGTGAATGTCGACATTCTAGGAATCAGCGAACTGAAATGGACTGGAAAGGGTGAATTTAACTCAGATGACCATTATATCTACTACTGCGGGCAGGAATCCCTCAGAAGAAATGCAGTGGCCATCATGGTCAACAAAAGAGTCTGAAATGCAGTACTTGGATGCAATCTCAAAAACGACAGAATGATCTCTGTTCGTTTCCAAGGCAAACCATTCAATATCAGAGTAATCCAAGTCTATGCCCCAACCAGTAACGCTGAAGAAGCTGAAGTTGAACGGTTCTATGAAGACTACAAGACCTTTTAGAACTAACACCCAAAAAAGATGTCCTTTTCATTATGCAAAAGTATAATGCTGGAATGCAAAAGTAGAAAGTCAAGAAACACCTTGAGTAACAGGCAAATTTGGCCTTGGAATACGGAATGAAGCAGGGCAAAGACTAATAGAGTTTTGCCAAGAAAATGCACTGGTCATAACAAACACCCTCTTCCAACAACATAAGAGAAGACTCTACACATGGACATCACCTGATGGTCAACACCGAAATCAGATTGATTATATTCTTTGCAGTCAAAGATGGAGAAGCTCTATACAGTCAGCAAAAAAAAAGACCAGGAGCTGACTGTGGCTCAGGCCATGAACTCCTTATTGCCAAATTCAGACTTAAATCAAAGAGTGTAGGGAAAACCACTAGACCATTCAGGTATGACCTAAATCAAATCCCTTATGATTATACAGTGGAAGTGAGAAATAGATTTAAGGGACTGGATCTGATAGATAGAGTGCCTGATGAACTATGGAAAGAGGTTCGTGACATTGTACAGGAGACAGGGATCAAGATCATTCCCATAGAAAAGAAATGCAAAAAAGCAAAATGGCTGTCTGGGGAGGCCTTACAAATAGCTGTGAAAAGAAGAGAAGCGAAAAGCAAAGGAGAAAAGGAAAGATATAAATATCTGAATGCAGAGTTCTGAAGAATAGCAAGAAGAGATAAGAAAGCCTTCTTCAGCGATCAATGCAAAGAAATAGAGGAAAACAACAGAATGGGAAAGTCTAGGGATCTCTTCAAGAAAATCAGAGATACCAAAGGAACATTTCATGCAAAGATGAGCCCGATAAAGGACAGAAATGGTATGGACCTAACAGAAGTAGAAGATATTAAGAAGAGATGGCAAGAATACACAGAAGAACTGTACAAAAAGATCTTCATGACCCAGATAATCACGATGGTGTGATCACTGACCTAGAGCCAGACATTCTGGAATGTGAAGTCAAGTGGGCCTTAGAAAGCATCACTACGAACAAAGCTAGTGGAGGTGATGGAATTCCAGTTGAGCTATTTCAAATCCTGAAAGATGATGCTGTGAAAGTGCTGCACTCAATATGCCAGCAAATTTGGAAAACTCAGCAGTGGCCACAGGACTGGAAAAGGTCAGTTTTCATTCCAATCCCAAAGAAGACAATGTCAAAGAATGCTCAAACTATGGCACAATTGCACTCATCTCACAC
>NW_011494944.1:165349-169298 GCF_000754665.1 Bison bison bison | reverse complement strand
GTTATAACCAACCTAGATAACATATTCAAAAGCAGAGACATTACTTTGCCAACAAAGGTTCGTCTAGTCAAGGCTATGGTTTTTCCTGTGGTCATGTATGGATGTGAGAGTTGGACTGTGAAGAAGGCTGAGCGCCGAAGATTGATGCTTTTGAACTGTGGTGTTGGAGAAGACTCTTGAGAGTCCCTTGGACTGCAAGGAGACCCAACCAGTCCATTCTAAAGGAGATTAGCCCTGGGTGTTCTTTGGAAGGAATGATGCTAAAGCTGAAACTCCAGTACTTTGGCCACCTCATGCGAAGAATTGACTCATTGGAAAAGCCTCTGATGCTGGGAGGGATTGGGGGCAGGAAGAAAAGGGGACAACAGAGGATGAGATGCCTGGATGGCATCACTAACTCGATGGACGTGAGTTTGAGTGAACTCCGGAATTTGGTGATGGACAGGGAAGCCTGGCGTGCTGAGATTCATGGGGTCGCAAAGAGTCGGATATGACTGAACGACTGATCTGATCTGTTAATGTCTGAACTGTATCATTAGCACAGAAACCCCAAGTAGATACATCCCAACTCTTCCCTCTTTCCATAAATAATGATTACACGACTTTTTAAACCACCACTACCCCGTGGGTGTTTTTTTTTTTTCTTCATAGTTTATTATCATATCTTTTAAATCTCTTTTAGTTTATACCTTTTACATTCAACCACTTTTTGCCCTTAAATTTTATCTGTTGAAGAATTCAGAGCATTTGACCTACAAAATTTCATAGATAAACAGCCTGTGTTCTCTACAGATTGGAAGCTGGACCCATAAATTTGACTAGACTCACATTTGATTTCTTTTGGTAGATTATTGTGTTTTATTAGGGGGCATCTTATGTCTGATTGCCCTTTTTTTGATGTTAGCTACTATTGAAATGTGATGCCTAGTTTCATTTTTCATTTGGGTTTTTCTAGAGGGTGGTATTCTAACTCTTTCTCACTTACTAGCAAATGTAAAGAGACAATTCTGATCTACTATTTGATTACCCAGTGGTAAGGAGTTCATATAGAAAAGGGAAAATAAATGCTTGTCTCTCATTTATTTACCAATTTTCAAGATAAATAATTAATCATTAATAATCTTTAAAATTAGTTTTAATATGAATTTATGCATTTAATCCTATTTAATGAGTTTCAAAACATTGAAATCATCATCCTTTTTAAAGGCTAAATTGTTCTAATTTTGTCAGTAGTTTCTTCCTTTATGATAAATTCTGTTTTGAGAATTGATACATGCTTAATACACAGACGGGATAAAATTGGCATTTGGGTTTTAAAAAAATGTTTATTGTTATTTATTTATTTGACTGCACTGGGTCTTAGTTTTAGCATGTGGGATCTGGTTCACTGACCAGGTATCTGACCCAGGCCCCCTGCACTGGGAGTGTGGAGTCTTAGCCACTGGATCATCTGGGAAGTCCTGAATTTGGGTGTTTTTGAAGGACCAAGTTATCCTGTGCCCAATTAGCAGTTTCATTTTAGCAGTAAAACACCCTGTTCACTCTTTTTAGTGTGATGTATGTGTATGTGTTTATGTTCATGTGTTTTTGTGTGTCCATTCTGCACATACATGTGTGTGCCTATGTTTGTGCAACAGAAAAACTCTGTGACCTCTCTTTCCAACATTTTTACCACTTGACCTTAGACTGGCTTTATTACATTTCCTTCTCTTGAGTGCATTAAAGATTCAGTTGATTTTAATCTGATTTATACTATTGCTTCTGAAATATACTAATGATAATTTGATTGTTTTCCTTATAAATAACTACTTATTTCAGCTAATGATCTAAAATTTTTATTTTACATTCCAATAGTTTGAATTATAGTTAGTATTGATTTTTTTGTTACTATTGTCAACTACATGATGTGATCATTCTATATGTAGAATTTTTTAAAGAAAACCCCCAATAGTTTTTGCTTTAGTTCTAATTTGTTCTGTTTTATGGAGTTGTTTTTCTTCTTCAGAGACTGCTATTATCAGTATTGTTGGATGTCATTTTCTAATCTTTAGGTCTTATCAATTTCTTCCAAACTTAAAAAAAATTATTTTCCTTCATTTCATTATAACTTCGATTTACTTCTTTCCTGTATTTCTCTGAAGGTATTATGTGATATGCTTATGCTTTTATTATTTTTAAAATATCTGTGATATGTTTTGAAATATAATTGTAATTTTTATGTATACTCTGAGTGTGTCTCGCTAATATGCTCTTATTTTCTGTATTCTTTTTAATTTTTATTTTTTAAAAACTTTCCTTTTCTGTCTTATTCCCTTCCATCTGAAATCACCTGTTTGTTTTCTGTATCTAGAACTCTTTTTCTGCTTTGTTATGTTTGTTTATTTATTTTGTTTTTAGGTTCCTCAAGTAAATGAAATCATATAGTATTTGTCTTTCTCTGTATGACTTCACTTAGCATAATACCCTCTAGGTCAATAATGCTGTTTCAAATGGCAAGATTTCATTCTTTTGTATAGTTAAATATTATTTATATGTGTGTACCTCGTTTTCTTCACCCATTCATCTATTAGTGGGCACTTAGTTTGCTTCCATAGCTTGGCTATTGTAACTAATGCTGCAATGAACAAAAGTGTGCATGTACCTTTTTAAACGAGTGTTTTTGTTTTCTTTGGATAAAAATATACAGGAGTGAAATAGCTGGATCCTATTGTAGTATTTTTATTTTTGTGAGATCTCTCCATATGGTTTTCATAGTGCCTACATCAATTTATATTCACAACAGTGTATGAGAGTTTCCTATTTCTCCACACCCCCAGCAACACTTGTTATTTGTTGTCGTTTTGTTAATATCCATTCTGATTGGTGTGATGTGATATATCATTTTGGTTTTGGATTGATTTACCTGATGATTAGTGATGCTGAGCATCATTTCATGTGCCTGCTGGCCATCTGTATATCTCATTTGGGAAAATGTCCCATATTTTAATTGTTTTTTTATTAAATTGTATGAGTTCATTGTATTGATATATTTGGAATATTTACCCAACATCTGATATATCATTTGTAAATATCATCTCCCATTCAGTAGGTAACCTTTTTGTTTTGCTGATTGTTTCCTTCACTGTGCAAAACCTTTTTAGTTTGATGTAGTCCCATTTGTTTATTTTTGCTTTTGTTTTGTTTAAAGTCTATTTGAGATTTTTCTTATTTCCTGAGGTTGACTTTTGTTGCTATAAACTTCCTTAGAATTGTTTTTGTTGGATCTCATAGATTTTGGAATGTTATATTTTCATTGTTGTATATCTGAAAGCAATTTTTAAAATTTCCTCTGACATTTTCATTGACCCACTAGTTGCTTAGTATCATATTGCTTAGACTCCACGTGTTTATAGTATTTTTTTTAAGATTCTTGTTAATTTCTAGTCTCATATTGTTGTGGTTGAAAAAGGTGCTTGATATGACTTCAGTCTTCTCCATTTTATTTAAATTTCAGTCTTAAATTTGTTTCATGGACTAGCATATGATTTGTCCAAGAGAATATTCCATATTGACCTTAAAAATTATGTATTCTGCTGTTTTGGGATGCAATATTCAGAAGATATCTCACATGCTAGTAAAGTAATGCTCAAAATTCTACAAGCCAGGCTTCAGCAATACATAAACCATGAACTTCCAGATGTTCAAGCTAGTTTTAGAAAAGGCAGAGGAACCAGAGATCAAATTGCCAACATCTGCTGGATCATTGAAAAGGCAAGAGAGTTCCAGAAAAACATTTATTTCTGCTTTATTGACTATGCCAAAGCCTTTGACTGTGTGGATCACAAAAAACTGTGGAAAATACTGAAAGAGATGGGAATACCAGACCACCTAATCTGCCTCTTGAGAAATTTGTATGGAGGTCAGGAAGCAACAGTTAGAACTGGACATGGAACAATAGACTGGTTCCAAA
>NW_011494944.1:164773-165249 GCF_000754665.1 Bison bison bison | reverse complement strand
ACTGTCACCCTGCTTAGTTAACTTATATGCAGAGTACATCATGAGAAACCCTGGGCTGGAGGAAGCACAAACTGGAATCAAGATTGCTGGGAGAAATATCAATAACCTCAGATATGCAGATGACACCACCCTTATGGCAGAAAGTGAAGAAGAACTAAAAACCCTCTTGGTGAAAGTGAAAGAGGAGAGTGAAAATGTTGGCTTAAAGCTCAACATTCAGAAAATGAAGATCATGGCATCCGGTCTCATCACTTCATGGGAAATAGACTGGGAAACAGTGGAAACAGTGGCTGGCTTTATTTTGGGGCTCCAAATCACTGCAGATGGTGATTACAGCCATGAAATTAAAAGACGCTTACTCCTTGGAAGGAAAGTTATAACCAACCTAGATGGCATACTCAAAAGCCGAGATATTACTTTGCCAACAAAGGTCTGTCTAGTCAAGGTTATGGTTTTTCCAGTGGTCATGTATCATT
>NW_011494944.1:161624-164652 GCF_000754665.1 Bison bison bison | reverse complement strand
TTGAGAGTCCCTTGGACTGCAAGGAAATCCAACCAGTCCATCCTAAAAGAGACCAGTCCTGGGTGTTCATTGGAAGGACTGATGCTGAGGCTGAAACTCCAATACTTTGGCTACCTCATGTGAAGAGTTGACTCATTGGAAAAGACACAGATGCTGGGGGGATTGGGGGCAGGAGGAGAAGGGGACAACAGAGGATGAAATGGCTGGATGGCATGACCGACTCAATGCACGTGAGTTTGGGTGAACTCCAGGAATTGGTGATGGACAGGAAAGCCTGGCATGCTGCGATTCACGGGGTTGCAAAGAGTCGGACATGACTGAGTGACTGAACTGAACTGATTCTGGAGATATTTATTCCATCTGATCAAATTTATTCCATCTGGTCAATATTTTCTTATTGGATTTCTGTCTGGATGATTTGTCCATTGATAAAATGGGGTCTTAAATTGCTTTACAATAATTGTAGTACTAGCTATTTCTCTCTTTACATCTTTTAAAATTTGCTATATGTGTTTTAGTGTTTCTATGTTGGTTCATATATATTTGCATGTATAGAATATTCTTAATTTTGAATTGATTGTTTTATTGGGGTCTTCCTATTCTGCCATCTCGATTTCCTTCTCTAGTGGTATTTTTAATAGAATATCTTTAAATCAAACAGTACTAAATTCAGAGGTGGCAATTTAAGCTAAATATAGCTGATAAAGAGTTACATTAAAGCTGAGTAGCCTACTGGAAAGAAATTAACATTAGCATTCAAGAGAGCTGGGTTCCAGCTGAGGTTCTGCCAATAGTAAGCTGTGTGAGTTTAGTTATTTATCAAACAATATGCTTTAGTTCCTTATTCTAAGGTAGGTATGCTAGTTCTCTCTAACCTCTTCAGATAATTTTTTTTTTTAAATATTGGCTAAAATCAAAGCATGTCACAGGAAAATGATCAATGACAATAAATGACAATAAAATTAATGAGGGAAAAGGTAGGATTAAAATTGTATTCATTAAAATAAATTCAATTTTATATAAATAAAAATGTTTATACATCTGAAAGTACATGTTTATTTAAATAAGAGAAAATCTATAAGTAATTTTTATTTTCCTACTTGTATATTTGAATATTACTAAAGTTATAGTTGAAATTAAAGTTTTAGTTATAAGGCTGCTGGGACTATATTTTAAAAGTTGAAAGCATTGTGTTAAGGAAAATATATTATCATAATAAGAAGAATGAAGTAGATTTTAGTTAAAAAAGAGAACAAAGCTGAAGGTCACATGAACATTGAACTTAATTTTGTCTGCCAAATGTTAATTACATGCCCTGGGCTGGAATGCTTGATTGCTCTAAATTACTGTTTCATTGTCTATAATATGACAATAAAAAGGTGTTTTAATGTTTGTTGTTTACAATAGTAGATTAATAATATCCAACCATTTATAATCCCCAAATACTATTGTCTAATGATTTTTTTTTAATTTCCAAGAAAGGTTTCAATTTTAATGAAAAAACAAAAACAAAAAACGTCCCCAACCAATTTATGTTAAATATTGTTAAGGAAAGAGCTGCTTTTCTTCACTTCTTCATTAGTATCTATCATGTTGGTTCCTTTGTCCACATGGGAGTATTGTTTTTAATTTTGATAACCTGATATAATACTCAATTTTGTTATCTTATATGTGTATGTAATTATACTTGTCCTTGCAGGTATTATGGTAACACAATTAAATGAGACAATATATGCAGAATGTCTAGATTAGAGAAGAAGCTCCTATTACTAGAGAATGGATAAAGACAGACTTTAGCATTCACTGAGGATGAATGCCACTAAAGGATCACTTGAAGCATCCATTTCAGTATGACTCAGAAATCAGAGGAGTAAAACAGTCATATATAAAACATTCTTGGAAAAATTGCCAAGTCTTTGCATTGGGTAGAGAAAGAAGATCCTAGATTTTGGAATTCATGCTATAATGCAAAATGCACACTATCTTCTAAACATCTATAGAAATAAATAAGATCCACTAGATATGAAAATTATTTTATCCTTTTCATTTTAGTGATTTAGTGATACATTAGTAACAAACATATCCTACATTATATTTTGTAATATCTAAGCTATCAGTTCAGTCAGTTCAGTCACTCAGTCGTGTCCAACTCTTTGTGACCCCATGAATCGCAGCACGCCAGGCCTCCCTGCCCATCACCAACACCCGGAGTTCACTCAGACTCATGTCCATCAAGTCAGTGATGCCATCCAGCCATCTCATCCTCTGTCATCCCCTTCTCCTCCTGCCCCCAATCCCTCCCAGCATCAGAGTCTTTTCCAATGAGTCAACTCTTCGCATGAGGTGGCCAAAGTACTGGAGTTTCAGCTTTAGCATCATTCCTTCCAAAGAACACCCAGGGCTGATCTCCTTCAGAATGGACTGGATGGGTCTCCTTGCAGTCCAAGGGACTCTCAAGAGTCTTCTCCAACACCACAGTTCAAAAGCATCAATCTTCGGCGCTCAGCCTTCTTCACAGTCCAACTCTCACATCCATACATGACCACAGGAAAAACCATAGCCTTGACTAGACGGACCTTTGTTGCCAAAGTAATGTCTTTGCTTTTGAATATGCTATCTAGGTTGGACATGACTTTCCTTCCAAGGAGTAGGCGTCTTTTAATTTCATAGCTGCAGTCACCATCTGTAGTGATTTTGGAGCCCTTAAAAATAAAGTCTGACACTGTTTCCCTATATATTTCCCATGAAGTGATGGGACCAGATGCCTGTGATCTTCGTTTTCTGAATGTTGAGCTTTAAGCCAACTTTTTCACTCTCCACTTTCACTTTCATCAAGAGGCTTTTGAGTTCCTCTTAACTTTCTGCCATAAGGGTGGTGTCATCTGCATATCTGAGGTTATTGATATTTCTCCCAGCAATCTTGATTCCAGCTTGTGTTTCTTCCACCCCAGCGTTTCTCGTGATGTACTCTGCATATAAGTTAAATAAGCAGGGTGACAATATATAGTCTTGACGTACTCCTTTTCCT
>NW_011494944.1:150102-161524 GCF_000754665.1 Bison bison bison | reverse complement strand
TTGTTCCATGTTCAGTTCTAACTGTTGCTTCCTGACCTGCATACAGATTTCTCAAGAGGCAGGTCAGGTGGTCTGGTATTCCCATCTCTTTCAGAATTTTCCAGTTTATTGTGATCCACACAGTCAAAGGCTTTGGCATAGTCAATAAAGCAGAAATAGATGTTTTTCTGGAACTCTCTTGCTTTTTCCATGAGCCAGCGGATGTTGGCAATTTGATCTCTGGTTCCTCTGCCTTTTCTAAAACCAGCTTGAACATCGGGAAGTTCACAGTTCACATACTGCTGAAGCCTGGCTTGGAAAATTTTGAGCATTACTTTACTAGCATGTGAGATGAGTGCATCTCTTAATTAATAATAGCTTTATTAAAATTTCCCTGAAACTAGACACCAAATTCTCTAAGCTTAAGACCGTAAGTGAAATGAGGTATTTGCCTAATGCTGTGTATTACTATTGTTTTCCTCAGAGATAAGTATAAAATGACATTTCATAGTCTATTTTATGCTTGTACTCATGCTAAGTCACTTCAGTCATGTACAACTTTTTGAGAACCAATGAATTTATAGCCCCCCCCCCCCACCCCAGGCTCTTCTGTCCATGGGGTTCCTCAGGTAATACTGGAGTGGGTTGCCATGCCCTCCTCCAGGGGATCTTCCCCACCCAAGTATCAAACCTGTATCTCCTGCGGCTCTTGCATTGCAGGTAGATTCTTTACCTCTGAGCCACGTAGAAGCCCCTATTATATGCTTACTCAATTATAAATTCACTAAAATCAGAAAGTGGAAAATGAGAATGCGCCTTACTCTGGCACGCTTACAATATTATGGGTTCATTAAAATTCAGCAGTTCTCAAATCTTGTACCTGCTTTTGCTTTTATGTTTTCCTTTTTTTGTAAAAACAAACAGAAAAGAAAACTAACAAGACTATGGACCTAAACTTTAAATAATATTTTACTTGAGCTTGAGTCTCCTTCTAAAAGACAATCCAAAACAGGGAACCTTTTTCAATATATTAGGTTTCCTATCAACAGCTACACTTAGAAAATATGCTAGTAGAATAAAAAGAAGAGAATTAATGCCATTATCTTCTCTTCACTGCATTCAATGAACATTTCTCGGCATAAGTGCATTCCATTAAATGACATTTTAACATAATTATTCACAATAAAAAGTGCTGATGTCCATTTAAAATTATAACCAAATCCACATCTTCAAAATTAACCTAATGAGTCTGCTACCTGTCCATCTGTTGGCAAAAATAAAGGGAATTGACAACAGTTAGAAAAATTCAATCACACTGAAAATCATGCTGCTGCTGCTGCTGCTAAGTTGCTTCAGTCGTGTCTGACTCTGTGTGACCCCATGGACTGCAGCCCACCAGGGTCCTCCATCCATAGGATTTTCCAGACAAGAGTACTGGAGTGCGGTGCCATTGCCTTCTCTGAATCATGCCACTGCCCTTCTTTTATTACTCTTTAGACACCAGCATGCACTAAGTGATTCTTTAACTAGAGCAAATATTTGATGTGTACATTATATCTACTATACTCTGTGCCAGGGACTGAAGAGGATTCAAACAGATGAGTGGGTCTCATGATATCACTTCATAAATTTATGAGGATTAGAGTAGAATATAAATATCAGAATACTAGCCATTATAAGCTTGCTATACAAGTTTACAGGGAGAGCATTCAGAATTCTAAAAGAAAGAAACCATCCACTGTAAAAATAATAAAATTTTCATGGAGAGATTTAGAATGGACTTTGAACAGTAGAAATAATTTAAATTTCTGGGAAAGAGGGTATAGTGAAATTTAGCAGAAAAACATGTAGTAAGCAAAATCATTAAGCTGTGTGGTATGGGTGGTTTGCTTAAGAACAAACATGCACCCTATAGAAGAGAGTCATGTAATACAGGTAGACATGTAGGAAGACAGGTGAAGTGATATCAAGAGCTTTGTCTAAGTGAAGGAAAACAAGAATAAAAAATTTCAACAACTCAGAAGATCAAGGGAGCCTTTAAATTTTTGTTAATAGGGAAACTGGCTATAATAACCAATCTCTGAGAATAGCCCAGAGTGACGACAATTACTGGTAACACACTTTTGTAGTACCCTTCCATATTTTGTAGTACCCTTCCAGATTGTCTGAGTGACCAAATGAATAAGTCAGATAGATGTACCCCACTTCGGATTGTTATAAAACATACTGTGGCTTCCATCTTATTCATTCTTTCTCTCTTTCTTTGTCTCCCTTTCTTATTCATTCTTGGGGAAGCTATGTCAGGAGTAGCTCTATAGAAATGATGAAGGGTGGATGCTTCCTGCCGTTAATTGCATGAGTAAGCTTAGAATGAGAACTTCCAGTCACAGTCAAATCTTTAGATACAGCCCAACTCAACAGCTTGACTGCAACCACATGAATGACCCTGAATATAACCATGGAGCAAGAATCCTCACAGATTCCTGCCTTTCAGAAGATGTGTGAATTATAAATTTTTGTTGCAGTGAAAGCTGCAAGTTTGGGAACTATTAGTTATGTAGCAATAGATAACTCCTGTAATTATGGATGGACTCTGTGACATAATATTATTTATATGGCACTAAAATCTGAGCGGATTAGAGCAGAAAGATGTAAGAGGTGAGAGGACCAATTTTAGGAACTTACTTTATACTGAGCCTCCTGCTGTGTGCACTGTATGCATTTCCTCATTAAATGACCTAGGTAAGCTTTTTGAAGAGAGGTACTATTTGTATTTTTGTTTTATAGAAACAAATAATTAAGCAATTTGTCCAAGATCACACATATACTGAGTGATGAGCCAAAATTCAAACTCTTACTTGTTTATATAGATAAGTGTTGGCTAAATTAATGAATAATATATAGGAGCACATTTTATAAGTTATAATAATGTGCTGCTAATACTTTTCCCCTGCTTTTAATAAAATTTGGAAAGATTCTGAACTAACCCTAAGACTATTTTTGTTGTAGTTCCCAAATAAATGGAATCAAAGGAAAATGTCCAAAAAGGAAATGGCTTGGTATATTTCCCTGGTCCAGATGCACCTAAAATTTTCATAGTGCAAGTCTTTGCAAAAACTCTATTGTCTGGCTTTTTATGTATGAGTGATTTCTAGGAAGTGCTTGCTTTGGATCACTTTTGAAGTTTCAAGTAATAAAAAACTTAGAAAAAATATTCCAGGAGAAAATTTGAACTTCAACACAATTAAAAAAGTCTTCAGATGAGATCCAAGCAAGAGTGAAATAAACACTCAAAAGGAAAAGAGTGGGAGGAGAAGAAATAGAAAAGCAACAGCAATATTCACAAAACTCAATTTATAAAATAAACACACAGCTAAAAATACTGAGATCAACATTTGCTAAGTCACTTCAGTCGTGTCCGACTCTGTGCAACCCCATAGACGGCAGCCCACCAGGCTCCCCTGTCCCTGGGATTCTCCAGGCAAGAACACTGGAGTGGGTTGCCATTTCCTTCTCCAATGCATGGAAGTGAAAGTGAAGTCGCTCAGTCTATCTGACTCTTAGCGACCCCATGGACTTCAGCCTACCAGGCTTCTCCATCCATGGGATTTTCCAGGCAAGAGTACTGGGGTGGGGTGCCATTGCCTTCTCTGGAGATCAACATTAATGCCTAGTATAAAACCCCAACATATTGTCTAAAAGTGTATTTTAAGAGGCAATAGAGAATGGATGCCAGAATGAGCCTGCATAGATTTACATCCTAACTTTGCTTTTTATGAACCACATAACTTTGGGAAATAACTTACCCCATGCACCTCATCTCAAAAAGGAGATGATAATTGTGCTTAACTCCTAGGGTTGTTGTGAATTTTAAATGAGTTAAAATACACATATAATTTTGAAGACTGACTAGTTAATGTACATTAGCTGCTACATATTTTTCCTGATAGATATACAAAGTTGAGGGTTGGGGAGATGGCATTTTCAGGGCAACTTGTTCTTACATTTGGTAACATAAATTTAACTAAAGCTTGACAGAAATACAGATTTATATCTGATAAATTAACTGTCCCCAGAGGAGAGACCGATAGGGGGCAGATAGATTTCACCAATGACCATACACACTAAATCAATTATAACTCCATAAGCCCAGAAGAGGGCCATTTCTCTTTAAATTTAGCATCCAAGGTACTTCACTTGCCTTACTCTACTCTTGGTGTTTTGAAATGAAATGCAAAGAAAACACACAATGAACCTCCAGGAGACTGAGAATTATAAGAATATCCCTGCTGTAATCTTGCCTGGAAAATCCCATGGATAGAGGAGCCTGGTAGGCTGAAGTCCATGGGGTCACTAAGAGTCAGACACAACTGAGCAACTTCACTTTCACTTTTTACTTTCATGCATTGAAGAAGGAAATGGCAACCCACTCCAGTGTTCTTGCTTGGAGAATGCCTGGTGGGCTGCCGTCTATGGGGTCGTACAGAGTCAGACATGACTGAAGTGACTTAGCAGCAGCAACTGTTCTCTAAGAGAACATGTGCTCAGTTGTTAAGTCATGTCCAACTCTTTGTGATCCCATGGACTGTAGCCCACCACGCTCCAGACTCTGTCCACAGGATTTCCTAGGCAAGAATACTAGAGTGGATTGCCATTGCCTTCTCCGAGAAAGGAATTATATGAATTAGCGATTAAGCACACAGAAAGTAAATTTTTATGAATAATCATAAGTCCCTCTGTTTCCTCTTCATTTTAATTGTCATTTTCAGCAGATGATAGTCACAATTGTAGTTTAGAAATTTGCAGAAATTGAAAAATTATTCAAAAATAGATCAATTATTTCCAGCTGAGGACCCCATGATCTAGGGTAGCAGTCTCCAATCTTATTAGCACCAGGAACCAGTTTCATAGAAGATGATTTTTCCATGGACCAGGAGTGGAGGGGTAATGGTTTCAGGATTATTCAAGCACATCACATTTATTGTACATTTTATTTCTATTATTATTATATCAGCTTCACCTCAGATTATTGAGCATTAGATCCCAGAGATTGAGGACCCCTGATCTGCAGAATATATGCAGTTATTGTAAGCTGCTTGCAACTTATTTATTTTTTTTATCTTTTTTTTTAAATTAATTTTATTTTATTTTTAAACCTTACATAATTGTATTAGTTTTGCCAAATATCAAAATGAATCCACCACAGGTATACATGTGTTCCCCATCCTGAACCCTCCTCCCTCCTCCCTCCCCATACCATCCCTCTGGGTCGTCCCAGTGCACCAGCCCCAAGCATCCAGCATCGTGCATTGAACCTGGACTGGCATCTCGTTTCATACATGACATTTCACATGTTTCAGTGCCATTCTCCCAAATCTTCCCACCCTCTCCCAAAAATTTCCTCCACTTTTCCTATAAGAGTTCTAAATATAACTGTCTTTGAAAGATGTTAAAATGCAGAAGTAACACATATAGGAACAATATTCCTCCTCTAAGCAGAATTCACAGCTTCCCTGGTGGCTCAGCAGCAGAGAATCCATTTGCCAATGCAGAAGACATGGGTTTGATCCCTGTGTTGGGAAGATCCCTTGGAGAAGGAAAAGACAACGCATTCCAGTATTCTTGCCTGAGAAATCCCATGGACAAAAGAGCCTGGTGGGCTATCGTCCATGGAGTCCATGGAGTCACAGAGAGTCAGATATGACTTAGCGACTAAATAAGAACAAGAACAAAGCAGAGTTCACAAAGTCTCCTACAGTTTTCCATCAGTATTTCTCTTCAGATTATTGCTGATCAGAATCTCTATTCTTGACTGGAAGATAAATGTGTATCTTTTGAAAATATCATAGATCATTGGAGACGAAACTATTTTAACTAATGTAAATAGTATTTTGTTCATAGAGCAAAATATATGATGAAGCTTGAAAATTTTTATTAGGAAACACTTTTTGAAGAATTGTCCAACCTAAAAAAGCATTTAAAATTCAATGATATTCCATAGGAAATTTTGAAAACCAAAGAGTAGGTGTAAGTGACAGGCAACCTGCAACCAACATTTAAGGAGACATTTTCTAAAAATAAAGCTGATTATCAATAAGAATAAAATTAGCTAGCTTTTACCAAATACTTACTATGTACCAAATACGATGTTAAGAGCCTTACTATCTTATTCAGAGTGTAAAGGATTATTAACATTAACATTATTTTTCCTTTGCTAATTCTTGATGTAGTTATTATTTGAACACAGAATGGTTCCAAGGCCACTGAAACAATATATAACTCTGCCTCCAACAGCTTAAACATAATATGTTAGGCATAGGGAGATGAGAGTATAGGGAGGTCACCAAAAATCCTGGAAAACAAAACAAAACAACTTCACAAAAAGGAAGTAGAGCTCTGAAAGATCAGTGTGCAGAAATTACTGTAAGAAAGACATCTTGGGATCAGGCCTATCATCCCCAAGGCTGCCAAAGGATGGAAGAATTAAAAGATGAATTAAAAATAGTATAACACCTTTCATTTTTTGATTTCTACAACAGAAGTATTAATAGCCAGCATTGATTGAGAGACCATGAATGCAGCACTGTGCTAAGTATTTTACATGCATTATCTCAAAACATCCTACTGTATCTTGTACGGTAAGTACCATCACTATCCTCACTTTACAAGTAAAGAAACTAAAGTTTCAAAGCTTTAAGTACATGACATGCTCATGGTGTACAGTTGGCAAATCAGGAAGCCCCACATCAAATCTAGACTTACCTGAATGCAGGGACACATGAATGCTTCAACCACCAAGCTATATACATCACATTATTTTATATTCATGCATTCTTTTGAGTCTCACAGTAACCTTGTAAAATACATAGTGACTAATTTAAAAACTGAAACTCAGAAATGTTAAGGGACAACTCTAAGTCATATAAATAATATTCAAATCCCATTTTGATCATACTGATGGCTAAAGGTATATGAAGCATACATTAAATGAAATACTTTCAAAGTAAATGATCTCCCAGAAAAGTGTATAGTCACCCTGCTTTGCTAAAAATTATTCTCAATCACAGACCCGATAAAATATTCCTTTGTGATGTTTCCAATACTAAGCAGTTGTTTGCTTCTCGCTAAGATCATTGTACACTTATCATTTGAAATATCCAGGTACTCATTTATGAGTTCATTGAGAATAGCATTCATGAAATAAAAGAATTAGTCAGCACTGATTTGCTTTTATTCCAAAAGAAAACAATAATTAAAAGACATGCATAACAAATATAATGTATTTTTGAACATATTTAATGTTAATTTAATTATTTCCATCTAAGAGCCTACAACAGACTGTATTGCCTTTGCATGGACTTATACTTCCTTTCCCTGGTGGCTCAGATGGTTCAGATGGTAAAGAATCTGTCGACAATGCAGGAGAGCCAGGTTTGATCCCTGGGTTGGGAAGATCTCCTGGAGAAGGAAATGGCTACCCACTTCAGTATTTTTGCCTGGAGAATTCCATTGACAGAAAAGCTGGGTGGGCTAGAGTCCATGGGGCTACAAAGAATTGGACACGATTGAGCAACTAACACTAACATACTGCCTATCACATACTGAAAAACCTATGAGACATAATATACGTAATTTCACAACATCAGTGCTAATGAGAAAGTTTAGGAAAAAATGAAAAGATTACTCCTTAAAAGAGAGTTAAGATGATTTATTTGAGATCAGGAGGTAAGTCAACAGTTAGAGAAGGCGGATAGCTACCACATCCCTACCCTGTTGCCACTCTTGTTATTGGTGATGATTTTTCTGTGCCCATCAAGTGGACTTTTTTTTTTTTTCTTTCTTTCTTTGAACTTGGAGAAGCCAGGGGATTTTGTTTGTCATACTCTGCTGCGGTTGACAAATGAGACAGGAATCAGCCTCCTTCACTAAGGTGATAATTGTCTTTGACACTCTCTGTCTTTGACATTCATGCAGTGCACATGACCAGAGACTGATGCAGACACATGACCCAACATTTCATTGATTTCAATTTTTCCTAGATGTGTACAGATTTTTTTTTTTAAATTTTGCTTGTTTTATTGTGAAACTTGAATTTCAAACTATGTTTCAAAATAAGCATATATAATATATAACTTTGAAGTTCTGTTAATATAAAAGTGAGATGTACAACAAATATTAAGACAAATGGAATATCTTTTTAAGTTAATATTCTCATATTTGGAAAATCTGAGAAATAATAGTATATTCAGGTTTTCTTTCCTCCTCTGCCTACAACCACAGTAAACATAATAATACATTTTTTCCACTCATTTTCTCTTGAACCTGGTAGTTTGAGTCACCCTCAAATATCTAATAGTAGCTCAGTTAAAGAATCCTATTTGCTGTCCTGGCTATAAGCCATATATAAAAGTCCCAAACATATAATTGGCCTGACGTAATTACAAAGCAAAACTTTCAGCCATTAAATCATAGGATAGAACACATATTATCAGGGAAATATAGGAGTAACATAGAATCAATAGCTTTTCATGTCAACTCAGCAATTCTTTCCTTTATACCAAAGTAAGAAATTTTTCTACTGCTGAATTGCATAGTCAACAAATAAACTAAAAAGGGAATTTAGGTAGTTGCAGAAAACATTTTGCAAAGCATGGATATTCCACATACTGAAAGCATTTAATGACTAGATATCCAGTGTGCTGCTGGGAGATGGGAGGGTATTTGAGAAGTAGTATGTTCTGGAGAAATCAATTTTTAAAATAATCAATATTAAAAACACTGTTGGTGGGCATGCAAACTAGTACAGCCACTAGAACTGGAGAACAGTGTGGAGATTCCTTAAAAAACTGGAAATAGAACTGCCTTATGACCCAGCAATCCCACTGCTGGGTATACACACTGAGGAAACCAGAACTGAAAGAGACACATGTACCCCAATGTTCATTGCAGCACAGTTTATAATAGCCAAGACATGGAAGCAACCTAGATGTTCATCAGCAGATGAATGGATAAGAAAGCTATGGTACATATATACAATGGAGTATTACTCAGCCATTAAAAAGAATACATTGAATCAGTTCTAATGAGATGAATGAAACTGGAGCCTATTATACAGAGTGAAGTAAGCCAGAAAGAAAAACACTAATACAGAATACTAACACATATATATGGAATTTAGAAAGATGGTAATGATAACCCTGTATGCGAGAGAGCAAAAGAGACACAGATGTATAGAACAGTCTTTTGAGCTCTGTGGGAGAGGGAGAGGGTGGGATGATTTGGGAGAATGGCATTGAAACATGTATAATATCATATAAGAAAGGAATCGCCAGTCCAGGTTTGATGCAGGACACAGGATGCTTGGGGTGGTGCACTGGGATGACCCAGAGGGATGGTACGGGGAGGGAGGTGGGAGGGGGGTTCAGGATGGGGAATATGTGTACACCTGTGGCGGATTCATGTTGATGTATAGCAAAACTGATACAACATTGTAAAGTAAAATCATAATAATAAATAAATGATAAATGTTTAAAAAAAATAAATTTTTAAAGTTTGCTGCTGCTAAGTCACTTCAGTCGTGTCTGACTCTGTGCAATCCCATAGACGGCAGTCCACCAGGCTCCCCTATCCCTGGGATTCTCCAGGCAAGAACACTGGAGTGGGTTGCCATTTCCTTCTCCAATGCATGAAAGTGAAAAGTGAAAGTGAGGTCGCTCAGTCGTGTCTGACTCTTTGCGACCCCATGGACTGCAGTCTACCAGGCTCCTCCATCCATGGGATTTTCCAGGCAAGAGTACTGGAGTGGGGTGCCATTGCCTTCTCCATTTAAAGTTTAAGGCTTTGTAATAAATGTCTGATGCGAAACAGGCTTTCAGAAACCACTAGGCAAGCATTCAAACTATTACTTCTACTAAACTAGCTAAGGAATAATAATAATAATAAGCCTGATTTTTCCTACAAAAGTAGGAACAAATACCAGAAATTCTAAACTAAAAAATTATTATTCATGAATAAAGAGGTAAAATGTGCATACTTCTCCTTCAAAGATTAAGTTCAGCCTTTTAAACAGTGTTTTCCCTTTTCTTATAAAAGCCCCCATAATATGATTCTCTCTGACTTTATCAACATCAAGAGTTGGATGTTCGGGTTGAGTAGGCATGAGTCAACAATTCCTAATGAAAAATTCTGCATCTTTGAATGCTTTATTTTACTCAAGTACCAGTAGAGTTGTTGTTGTTGTTGCACAATTGCTCAGTCATGTCCAACTTTTTGTGACCCAATGGACTGCAGCACACCAATCTTCCCTTCCCTTCAGCATCTCCCAGAGCTTGCTCAAACTCATGTACATTAAGTCAATGATGCTATCAACTATCTTGTCCTCTGTCATCCCCTTCTCTTGCCTTCAATCTTTCCTAGCATCAGGGTATTTTCCAGTAAGTCGGTTCTTCGCATCAGGTGGCTAAAGTATTGGAGCTTTAGCTTTAGCATCAGTCTTTCCAATGAATATTCAGGACTGATTTCCTTTAGGATTGACTGGTTTGATCTTCTTGCAGTCTGCAGTTATGTAGGAATACTGACTAAAGAGAGACTGAAAATATTTGAATCCCAGCTTCTCCTAATAGCTCTCTGGTTTTAAGAAAATTATTGAAATGTTCAGATCTTCGGCTTACTCATTTTTAAAGTAGCAGAAATAATAGTATCTACCTTTTTAAGGTTATTATAAGGGCCAAATAAGGTGAAATGTGAAAAGTACTTAGCAAAATACCTAGAACATAGTAAATGCTCAATAAATGTTAGCTGATATTTACTACTAATAATACTATTGTGTAAAATTTACAGCAGGCTTCTCCTCATTTCCTCTGAATCTACTTCCTTATTCTTCATCCACTTGGAGTTCTGAATCTCTCCCACAGTCATAGTACTTTTTCAGTCCCTTCTCTGTCCTCTATTTTCTTGCTGATTCAGACTCTTTGACATCTATTTACTTCACGCCTTGTTTCCATGTTCAGTTTCCCCTGTAGCTCCAAACTCTCCCCAGGTGAGCAACTGTTTACATAACCCCAGTCCCTCTTCATCAGGAATAGCCTATTACTTTTCTTTCTCCACCTCATGCTGCTTGGTAGCTAGGAATCCAGAATACAGAAAAGCTTATGGATAGGACAACCTAGAAGAGAAAAGAGGATCTTTGAGATGCAAATAACTAGGATTAAAAGAGAAAAAATAGTATCAATTATGCTATAACAACAACAACAAAACCCAGAGCTTAAAGCAGCAAATATTAATTTATTTCTTGTTCAGATTTCATAGCCATCTTGTGGGGCAGAGGCGCAGCTTGACATTGTTTTTAATCAGGGGCCCAGGTTGATGAAGTATCCACATTTGGAACTACATCTATTACCATGTGAAAAGTAAAGGAACAGTCATCACATAGACATAATACAAG
>NW_011494944.1:143298-150002 GCF_000754665.1 Bison bison bison | reverse complement strand
AGATGCTTCAACTTACATGTCATTAGTGTGAGCAAGGCACATGTCCATGCCCAACTGCTAGAGTTAGAAGTTCTATCCTACTATTTGTCTGAAATATGAATAAGCAGCTCTGTTGATTACAAAATTTTAAACAAATAGAATGGACAGTGAGCTGACAGCATAAAATGAACTTAATGAGTTTTTATATTCACTCCTTCAGATAAAAAAAAAAAAAAAACTTGTATAGCTACTAGCTATACACCAACTGCTTTTATAATGAATAAGTGACCTCATATATCATATTGTAAAAATGAATCCAAATGTTTATTATGCTAATAGATGCAATATCCAATGCTAATAGAATTGATATTTAAGTTTTAGAAGAGGTTATTTACCTTAGAATGTCTATGTACACATTCTTTTTGTTTTTAAAGTTCTAAATATAAAAATTCTTCAGTTCAAACCTTGAGAATATTAGAGTTTTCTATGAAGTCCTTTACCATTCAGTGTAATATAAAGCAGTCTTGGGACTCTGCCAAAGCTTGCCATTGAGATCTTCTGAAATTACTCTAGAGTTGAATTACTTAACTTGAAGAACACTTACAAACAAAGTTGTTAATCATGTGCACTGTAGTATTATGAAGGAATTTAATGTTTTGTTTTTGTTTTTTTTTCCTCCCTGTGGTATATCAGGTGTCATGTTAGCATGCTGGGATCATTACTTTGAGTGCATATTTTAATTCTCTTCTCTCCTAACCAATGTACACCTCCTCCTAGGCTTGTAACATAAAGCCCATTTTCTATTTGTCTGTTCCCATTTCTGGAGAAAATTATTACATAGTAAAAATACTGAGTTTCTACTATGGCTTCATTTCAGTGGGTTTTATATTCATATGCTTGAACTGATTTAATGAGTCATGAATGAATGGATACATATTGAAAGCACTCTGAATAGATGTTGCAAACCATTAAGACTGAGTATTGATGAACAGCAATTACTGTTGTGTGATGAGGAGCTTCTTGATTTAGGAATCCTGTATATTTCTAAGTTATGTGAAAATAAGGGATATAATAAAAGAGAAAGAAAATCAAAACACTTTTCTTAAATAATATTACATTAGCAAAACCAGTATACTTTTCAGTATAACAAGAGAAAATTATACAGTGAGAACTCTTACATACATAGACTTTTTATATAGTCTATGATCCAAAATTTTACTTCGTTGACTTAATGGTTATGCTTGATATACTGGTCACTTAATTTCTTGTTCTTCATTCTTAGTGATCAGGCTGCTAACAAAGTTCAGTTCAGTTAAGTCGCTCAGTCATATCTGACTCTGTGACTCCATGGACTTGAGCACGCCAGGCTTCCCTGTCCATCCCCAACTCCCAGAATTTACTCAAACTCATGTCCATTGAGTCGGTGATGCCATCCAACCATCTCTTCTTCTGTCGTCCCTGTCTCCTTGAAGATATTTATAGCTTTTCTTTTTATAAATCTAAAGGTAAGGAATAGATAATTCAGCACACAGCAAAACTGGACAGTAAAATGTTTCCCTTTTCCTTATCTGGTCCTTTTCTCCATTATCAAATACAAGGGTATTTATTTTTCCTTATATTGGAGTCTTGCACTCTGCCCACCTCCCACGAAAAAAATGACACTCTTTCCATTAAAACTTTTATGATCTGTCTTTTTCCCCCCTCTTCCTGTAGTTTGTACTTCCCAAATATGTCTGAAAATCTGTCACAGTGTATTGATGGCTAGTGGTGTTTTTAGCTGTTATCCTTTCCATGAGGAAATTTTATTAGGAGCATTTGGAATTTTAATCTAAATATGAGACAAATAAAAATATATTTGATTGTGAATGTTTGTAATTCTCTGATTTCTAAGGAGGAGTCTTCTTGCTTGAAGGTTAAGACCCCAAAAGTTTTACGTTCTCTGGTACCTGGGAATGAGGGAAAAATAAATATTGAAAAAGGCAGAGACTACATGGATCTATATAATAAAGAGCCAAGCCAGAGAGGATAGAGATAAGGGACTCTGGAGAAACTTACAGTAGAGCAGAGTGGTTGCCTGCAAAAGATTCAAAAGCAGAGAGAGAAGTCAGAGGGAGAAAGAGAAAGGGGGAGAGAGAGAGAGGACGGGAGAGAGAGAGAAGACTATCAGGAATCAAAGAGAGGTCATCAGGGCAGATCCTTTAGACATTAAATAATGATAATGAAAAATTGTGAACAATTTTATGCCAATAATTTTGACCTCTGCATTTCTGTGGATATGTACTTAGTAGGAGAAATGCTGAGCCATGTTTTTAGCTTTATTATGGAGGCACAGTAATTTTATTAAGTTGATATACTTTTTACATGTTCATAAGCTGCATATGATAGTTCTACTTCTATACATCCTTCCCAAAAGTTAGTGTTGTTAATATCTCTAATAATACCCATTCTGATGGATGTGTACAGGTATAGAATTTTGACTTGAATTTCTACTTCCCTGGTATTAATGAAGTTGAGCACCCTTTTGTACATTTATTGGTAATTTGGATAGTTTTTCCTATGATGTGCTAATTTTTGTCTCCTGCCCATTGTCTAATAGGATGCCTGTCTTCTCTTTACTGATTCATACAAGTCTTACTCATAGTCTTCATACAAGTTATTTGTGAATTATATTCACTATTAAAAATATCCTTTCTAACTCTGTGTATTGCCTTTTCATTCTCTAAATCCTGTCTTATGACGAATAATGTTCCTAATTTATTTTTTATTTAATGATTTTATTTATAGTTATTAAATTTCATATGCTGTTTCGGAACCTTGGCATATCACAAGGTCATGAACATCTTTTAAATTAAAAAAAATTAACTTTAAAACCCATATTGAATTAATTTGGTTTATGATATGAAGAAGGAGCCAATATTAGTATTTTATCCATATTAATTAGACTTTCCTTTTCTGACTGCTCTGTGAGGCTATCATCACAAGAACATGAATGCTGATGTATATACGAAATTATTTCTGAACTCCTTATTTTGTTTCATTAGTCTGTGTTTCTGTTATTGTTGTTCAGTCACTCAGTCATGTCTAACTTTTTGTGACCCCATGGACTGCAGCATGCCAGGATGCTTTGTCCTTCACCATCACCCAGAGCTTTTCAAATCCTTGTCCATTGAGTCAGTGATGCCATCCAACGATCTTGTCCTCTGTTTTCCCCTTATCCTCCTGATTTCAATCTTTCCCAGAATCTGGGTCTTTTCCAGTGAGTTGGCTCTTTGCATCAGGTGGCCCAAGTATTACAGATTCAGCTTCAGTCCTTCCAATGAATATTCAGGGTTGTTTACCTTTAGATCAACTGATTTGATCTCCTTGATGTCCAGTGGACTCTCTAGATTCTTCTCCAACACCACAATTCAAAAGCATCAATTCTTTGGTGTTCAGCCTTCTTTATTGTCTAGCTCTCACATCCATACATGACTACAGGGAAAACCTTTGTTGGCAAAGTAATGTCTCTGCTTTTTAGTACGCTGTCTAGGTTGTCATAGCTTTTCTTCCAAGGAGCAAGCATCTTTATGTCATGGCTGCAGCCACCATCTGCAGTGATTTTGCAGCCCAAGAAAATAAAGTCTGTTACTGTTTGCATTATTTTCCCATCTCTTTGCCAAGAACTGATGGGACCGGATGCTATGATCTTAGTTTTTTGAATGTTGAATTTTAAGCCAGCTATTTCACTCTCCTCTTAAACCTTCCTCAAGAGGCTTTATAGTTCCCCTTTGCTTTCTGCCATAAGGGTGATGTCTTCTGTATATCTGAGGTTATTTGTTATCATATGTTTAAAATAAAACCTTATATTGGGTAGTTTGTGCTTGAGAAATCTGTATGCAGGTCAGGAAGCAGCAGTTAGAACTGGACATGGAACAAAAGACTGGTTCCAAATAGGAAAAGGAGTATGTCAAGGCTGTATATTGTCACCCTGCTTATTTAACTTATATGCAGAGTACATCATGAGAAACACTGGACTGGAAGAAGCACAAGCTGGAATCAAGATTTCCGGGAGGAATATCAATATCCTCAGATATGCAGATGACACCACCCTTATGGCAGAAAGTGAAGAAGAACTAAAGAGCCTCTTGATGAAAGTGAAAGTGGAGAGTGAAAAAGTTGGCTTAAAGCTCAACATTCAGAAAATAAAGATCATGACATCTGGTCCCATCACTTCATGGGAAATAGATGGGGAAACAGTGGAAACAGTGTCAGACTTTGTTTTTTTGGGCTCCAAAATCACTGCAGCTGGTGATTGCAGCCATGAAATTAAAAGATGCTTACTCCTTGGAAGGAAAGTTATGACCAACCTAGATAGCATATTTCAAAAGCAGAGACATTACTTTGCCAACAAAGGTCCATCTAGTCAAGGCTATGGTATTTCCTGTGGTCATGTATGGATGTGAGAGTTGGACTGTGAAGAAGGCTGAGAGCAGAAGAATTGATGCTTTTGAACTGTGGTGCTGGAGAAGACTCTTGAGAGTCCCTTGGACTGCAAGGAGATCCAACCAGTCCATTCTGAAGGAGATCAGCCCTGGGATTTCTTTGGAAGGAATGATGCTAAAGCGGAAACTCCAGTACTTGGCCACCTCATGCGAAGAGTTGACTCATTGGAAAAGACTCTGATGCTGGGAGGGATTGGGGGCAGGAGGAGAAGGGGACGACAGAGGACGAGATGCCTGGATGGCATCACTAACTCAATGGACGTGAGTCTGAGTGAACTCCAGGGGTTGTTGGTGGACAGGGAGCCCTGGAGTGCTGCGATTCATGGGGTCGAAAAGAGTCGGACACGACTGAGCTACTGAACTGAACCGGGCTACAACTGTCTATATTCTTTAAAATTATCTTGACTGTTGTTTCCATAATTTTATATAAATCTAAGAACTAGCTTTTCAATTTTTCTAAAAAAAAGAGAGAATAAACAGGATTTTTTTTTTCTTTTAGAATTGCATTTCATTAACAGATCAAATTTGGGGAAAGAAAAATATTTTTGTGATACTAAAAGTTCTGATTCTTAAATATTATATTTACCCTCCATTTATTTAGTGTTATCCAAACTTTAAGTGATGTTTTATAATAATTACCTGACACCTCTTTTGGTAGAATTATTCTAGTTATTTAATCAGGGATTATCATAGCCTCCTAGAAGAAATGAATTATTGAGAAGCCAAAAGGTATGAGTCGGAGAAGACAATGGCACCCCACTCCAGTACTCTTGCCTGGAAAATCCCATGGATGGAGGAGCCTGGTAGGCTGCAATCCATGGGGTCGCTAAGAGTTGGACACAACTAAGCGACTTCACTTTCACTTTTCACTTTCATGCATTGGAGAAGGTAATGGCAACCCACTCCAATGTTCTTGCCTGGAGAATCCCAGGGATGGGGGAGCCTGGTGGGCTGCCGTCTATGGGGTCACACAGAGTCAGACACGACTGAAGTGACTTAGCAGCAGCAGCAGCAAGGTATGAGTAAAAGGTAGCTGAATAATGGATGGAGAAAGACAAGGTGATATGGGAGGGATTCAAACCACTGATAGAGTTTGAAGAAAAACAGATTGTCAGAAAATGGGCATGCTTCAGTATCACTCAGAAGTAATTTAGTATGATTAGCTATACTAATACACATTATTTGGATATAATTATTCAAATTTTTGTGATGATTTCTTGACATAATAACTGTTATGTTAGAAAGCATGATAATAATCTTTATTATCCTCCATGTTTAATTTATTCTGTGAAAGATATTTTTTACTAAGAAATATATTTAGGCATTTTTCTTTTTATAAAACAAGAAAAATAAAAGAATGTATTACTAAATTAAAAGTAACTTTCAGTTCAGTTCAGTCGCTCAGTTGTGTCCAACTCTTTGCGAGCCCATGAACCGAAGCATGCCAGGCCTCCCTGTCCACCCCAACTCCCGGAGTCCACCCAAAACCATTTCCATTGAGTTGGTGATGCCATCCAGCCATCCTCTGTCGTCCCCTTCTCCTCCTGCTCACAATCTTTCCCAGCATCAGGGTCTTTTCAAATGAGTCATCTCTACGCATCAGGTGGCCAAAGTATTGGAATTTCAGCCTCAACATCATTCCTACCAATGAACACTCAGGACTGATCTCCTTTAGGATGGACTGGTTGGATCTCCTTGCAGTCCAAAGGACTCTCAAGAATCTTCTCCAACACCACAGTTCAAAAGCATCAATTCGTCAGCGTTAAGCTTTCTTTATAGTCCAACTCTCACATCCATACATGACCACTGGAAAATCGATAGCCTTGACTAGATGTACCTTTGTTGACAAAGTAATGTCTCTGATTTTGAATATATATCTAGGTTGGTCATAACTTTCCTTCCAAGGAGTAATTGGCTTTTAATTTCATGGCTGCAATCACCATCTGCAGTGATTTTGGAGCCCAGAAAAATAAAGTCTGACACTGATTCCCCACCTATTTGGCATGAAGTGATGGGACCAGATGCCATGAACTTAGTTTTCTGAATGTTGAGTTTTAAGCCAACTTTTCCCTCTTCTTTATAACTTTTATCAAGAGGCCCTTTAGTTCTTCACTTTCTGCCATAAGCGTCGTGTCATCTGCATATCTGAGGTTATTGATATTTCTCCTGGCAGTCTTGATTCCAGCTTGTGCTTCATCCAGCCCAGCATTTCTCATGATGTACTCTGCATATAGTTAAATAAGC
>NW_011494944.1:139282-143198 GCF_000754665.1 Bison bison bison | reverse complement strand
AAATAAGCATGGTGACAGTATACAGCCTTGATGTACTCTTTTTCCTATTTGGAACCAGTCTGTTGTTCCATGTCTAGTTCTAACTGTTGCTTCCTGATCTGCGTACAGGTTTCTCAAGTAACTTTATAAGCCTGGATTTGGTTAGTGTATTTTTCTAGCACTTAATTGATTATGAAAGAGATTCTGGGCCTCGTAATAAGAGACTCTCTAACTTAATATCATATGATTGGTGTATTCACAGTACTTGCAAAATATATATATCTGAAGATTAGCTGCATTAATAAAGACATAATGCAAAGCCCTTAAAGCTATATATCATAAAATATCCTTTGCACTATATTTAATAAACACAGAGTACACTAAGAAGTTTGTACTAGATTGAAAACTTGAATTAATTATAATGGTGAGAAAATGCTAAACTCTCACTCTGAGTGTAAGCTCTAAAACTTATGTGACATAACTGCTTGTTTCTTCAATACTTTGAAAAATAAGGAAATAATGGTTTCCTGCTAAATAAGAACTATTGATGAAAACTAGATATAGATCCAGGAAGATAAGAATGATGCTCCAAGTGATTTGACATATTAGAAAATTAAAAACAAAAATAAAAACAAAACACTGCCTTAGTCTTCAGTGTGAAAGCAAACAATTGCAGGAAGCTAAATCACATATATGAGAAGGGGCATGAGGAGCTGGCCTGCATCCTTGTTTGGTGATAAAAGATACATAAAGAAAGCAAGGTTGAAATATCTTATATTGAAAAATCCTTAAAATATAATAAATAATAAAAACATTTTTGCATATATATTCAAAATGAAATATAAAATATCTTGGTGATAAGTTTGTGAGGTGTGGACTGCTACTACTTAGTATTTTTGGAAAGCATTTGGTATCATATTCTTTGACTTAATAGCACAGGATCACTGGGTTGAATTCACACAGGTCAACAGGCACTGAATGGCATTAGGGTTATTCTAGAACTTGTGCATTGCTTAAACATCTGGCATACACTTTTCGTCAAATACTCTAAGCAGGTGGCTGTATCGTTTGATGAAATACAATGGACCTGGGGTAAGGAGAGGAATTCCAGTGCCAGTTCTGCCACAGATAAGTTGCCTGGATTTAGGTAGGCTACATGGGCTTACGGGATACTCTTGTGGCTCAGAGGGTAAAGAGTCTGCCCACCATGTGTGAGACCTGAATTCGAACCCTGGGTCAGGAAGATCCACTGGAGAAGAAAATGGTAACCCACTCCAGTGTTCTTGCCTGGAAAATCCCATAGACAGAGAAGCGTGGAGGGCTACGGTCCATAGGATCATGAAGAGTCAGACACGATGGAGTATCTTTACTTTCTCATGGATTTACTGGACTTTTTAAAAATATATATTTTTAATTACTTTTTTATTGAAGGATAATTGCTTTACAGAATACTGTTTTCTGTAAAACCTGAACATAAATCAGCCATAGGTATACATATATCCCCTCCCTTTTGAACCTCTCCCTGTCTCCCACCCCATCCCACCCCTCTAGATTGATAGAGTCCCTTTTTTAGTTTCCTGAGCAATACAGCAAATTCCCATTGGCTATATCTATTTTACATATGGTAATGTAACTTTCCATGTTACTCTTTCTATACATCTCACCCTATCCTCCTCTCTCCCCATGTCCATAACTCTATTCTCTGTGTCTGTTTCTCCATTCAGTTCAGTTCAGTTCAGTCACTCAGTCATGTCCAACTCTTTGAGATCCCATGAATCACAGCACGCCAGGACTCCCTGTCCATCACCAACTCCCGGAGTTTACTCAAACTCATGTCCATTGAGTCAGTTGTGCCATCCAGCCATTTCATCTTCTGTTGTCCCCTTCTCCTCCTGCCCCAAATCCCTACCAGCATCAAGGTATTTTCCATGAGTCAACTCTTCACATGAGATGGCCAAAGTATTGGAGTTTCAGCTTTAGCATCAGTCCTTCCAATGAACACCCAGGACTGATCTCCCTTAGAATGAACTGGTTGGATCTCTTCACAGTCCAAGGGACTCTCAAGAGACTTCTCCAACACCACAGTTCAAAAGCATCAATTCTTCGGCGTTCAACTTTCTTCACAGTCCAACTCTCACATCCATACATGACCACTGGAAAAACCATAGCCTTGACTAGATGGACCCTTGTTGGCAAAGTAATGTCTCTGCTTTTTAATGTGCTATCTAGATTGGTCATAATTTTCCTTTCAAGGAGTAAGCATCTTTTAATTTCATGGCTGCAATCACCAGCTGCAGTGACTTTGGAGCCCCCCAAAAATAAAGTCTGACACTGTTTCCACTCTTTCCCCATCTATTTGGCATGAAGTGATGGGAACAGATGCCATGATCTTAGTTTTCTGAATGTTGAGTTTTAAAGCCAACTTTTTCACTCTCCTCTTTCACTCTCATCAAGACGCTCTTTAGTTCTTCTTCAATTTCTGCCATAAGGGTGGTGTCATCTGCATATATGAGGTTATTGATATTTCTCCCGGCAATGTTGATTCCAGCTTGTGCTTCTTCCAGCCCAGCGTTTCTCATGAAGGACTCTGCATATAAGTTAAATAAGCAGGATGACAATATACAGACTTGACGTACTCCTTTTCCTATTTGGAACCGGTCTGTTGTTCCATGTCCACTTCTAACTGTTGCTTCCTGACCTGCATATAGGTTTCTCAAGAGGCAGATCAGGTGGTCTGGTATGCCCATCTCTTTCAGAATTTTCCACAGTTTATTGTGATCCACACCGTCAAAGGCTTGGCATAGTCAATAAAGCAGAAATAGATGTTTTTCACTCTCTTGCCCTCTTGATGATCCAGCAGATGTTGGAAACTTGATCTCTGGTTCCTCTGCCTTTTCTAAAACAAGCTTGAACATCTGGAAGTTCACTGTTCACATATTGCTGAAGCCTGGCTTGGAGAATTTTGAGCATTACTTGACTAGTGTGTGAGATGAGTGCAATTGTGTGGTAGTTTGAGCATTCTTTGGCATTGCCTTTCTTTGGGATTGGGATGAAAACTGACCTTTTCCAGTCCTGTGGCCACTGCTGAGTTTTCCAAATTTGCTGGCATATTGAATGCAGCACTTTCACAGCATCATCTTTTAGGATTTGATATAACTCAACTGGAATTCCTTCACCTCCACTAGCTTTGTTTGTAGTGATGCTTCCTAAGGCCTATTTGACTTCACATTCCAAGATGTCTGGCTCTAGGTGAGTGATCACACCATCATGATTATCTGGGTTGTGAAGATTTTTTTGTGTAGTTCTTGTGTGTATTCTTGCCACCTCTTCTTAGTATCTTCTGTTTCTGTTAGGTCCCTACCATTTCTGTCCCTCATTAAGCCCATGTTTGCATGAAATATTCCCTTGGTATCTCTAATTTTCTTGAAGAGATCTCTAGTCTTTCCCATTCTATTTTTCCCTCTATTTCTTTCCATTGATTATTGAGGAAGGCTTTCTTCTCTTTCCTTGCTATTCTTTGGAACTCTGCTTTCAAATGCGTATATCTTTCCTTTTCTCCTTTGCTTTTCACTTCCCTTATTTTCACAGCTATTTGTAAGGCCTCCTCAGGCAGCCATTTTGCTTTTATACATTTCTTTTCTGGGGATGGTCTTGATTCCTATCTCCTGTACAATGTCACAAACCTCCGCCCATATTTCATCAGGCACTCTGTTTATCAGATCTAGTCCCTTAAATCTATTTCTCACTTCCATTGTATCATTGTAAGGGATTTGGTTTAGGTTAAAGTTAGAAAAAATGAAAAGAAAAAAGTAAAGGAAAACTCCACAGAACTGCAAAAGCCCAACATAGATGCAGAGGTTTATAACAGCAATAAAAAATATGCTTGAAAAAGAAAATAAAACTTAAATGCTTAGTTAGATTTCATAGTGCCAATAAA